>NW_007189351.1:0-1215 GCF_000164805.1 Carlito syrichta
AAAAAGAAAAATCCAAGTGGAAGAACAATAACTCAATAAGAACTCCATGATAGGGACGAACTCTCACATTTCAATAATTAGTCTGAATGTGAATGGACTAAACGCACCACTGAAAAGACATAGAATGACAAAATGGATAAAATATCACCAGGCAACAATATACTGCCTTCAAGAGACCCATCTCACTAGAAAGGACATACACAGACTCAAAGTAAGAGGATGGGAAACAAATTTTCAGGCGAATGGAACACAAAAGAAAGGAGGAGTCGCAATCCTAATTTCAGACAAAATACCATTTAAGCTATCAAAAATTAAAAAAGATACAGAGGGCCACTACATAATGATAAAAGGTTCACTCCATCAACAAGAAATATCTATCCTAAACATATATGCACCCAACATAGGTGCACCAACATTCATAAAGCAACTTCTAGGAAAACTAAAGAAAGACATTGACTCTAACACCGTAATAACTGGGGACTTTAATACACCACTCACAACCTTAGACAGATCATCAGGACAAAAAATCAGCAAGGAGATCCGGAACCTCAATGAGACTCTGGACCAAATGGACTTAATTGATACCTATAGAACACTCCATCCAAAGACCACAGAATACACATTCTACTCATCACCACATGGAACATATTCTAAGATCGACCACATAATTGGACACAAATCAAGTATAAGCAAATTTAAAAGGACTGAAATTCTACCATGCACCTTCTCGGACCACAGTGGAATAAAAATAAACATTGACACCAACAAAGTCCCCCCAAAACCCACAAAGACATGGACACTAAACAGCATGATGCTAAATAACTCCTGGGTCAATGATGATATCAAAATAGAGATCAAAAGATACCTGGAAACAAATGAAAATGAAGAAACATCTTACCAAAATCTCTGGGATGCCTTAAAAGCTGTAATAAGAGGGGAATTTATATCCCTACAAACACACATGAGGAAAATGGAAGGAACAGAAATTGACAACCTAACAAGCCACCTAAAGAAACTGGAAAAGCAAGACCACAAAAACCCTAATTTCAGCAGAAGAATCCAGATCACCAAAATAAAAGCCCAAATCCAGGACATAGAAGACAAAAAGATAATACAAAAAATCAATGAAACAAAAAGCTGGTTCTTCGAAAGGGTAAACAAGATTGATGGTCCCCTAGCTAGACTGACCAAGAAAAAAACCAAATAAGCATAATC
>NW_007189352.1:0-932 GCF_000164805.1 Carlito syrichta
TACAGCTAGCTAGCTAGTGAGGTAATGGATTACGTCAGCAGGTTGAGTCAGGTAGTTAGCTAGTTAATGGGTTAAATCAGCTGGCTGAGTCAGCTAGCTAGCTAGTTATCAAACGAGTTGTCTCAGCTGCTTGAGTAGGCTAGCTAGCTAGTTAGCTAACGAGTTAAGTCAGCTTGCTAGCTAACGAGTTAAGTCAGATGATTAAGTCACCTAGCTAGCATGTTAGATAATGAGTAAGCTAACTAGTTAGCTAGCTTGTTAACTCAGCTAGCTTGCTTGCCAGCTAACTATTTAAGTCAGCTTGTTAGCTAGGTAGCTAGCTAGTTAGCTAAAAATTTAAGGCCTCTGGCTAGCTAGGTAGTGAGCTAGTGAAGTCAGTTGGCTAGCTAGCTGGTTAGCTGGTTAATTCAGCTAGTTATTAGATCAAACCAACTGGCAAGGTAGGTAACTAGATATTTAAGTCCACTAGATAGCTACCTGACTAGCTAGTGATGTCTGTGAGCTAAGTCAGCTGGCTAGCCAACTGGCTAGATAGTTGAGTCAGGTAGTTTAGTCAGCTGGCTATGTATGTAACTAGCTGGATAAGTCAGCTTGCTAGCCAGCAGGCTAACTGTTCAATGCACCTAGTTAATTCTGCAGGCTAGACTGCTGGCTAGGTAGGTAGCTAGCTAGTTATGTGAGCTGGATAGCCAACTTGCTACCATAAATCACCTAGTTAAGTCAACTGGCTAGCCATCTGGCTAGGTAGGTAGCCAGCTAGTTGGCTACCAGCTGACTAGCTGGTTAAATAAGTTAATTAAGTCAGCTGGGCCACCAGTTGGCTAGCTAGTTAAGTCAACTTATTAAGTCAGTTGGCAATCCAGCTGGCTAGCTAGTTAAGTCAGCTAGTGAGTAGGCTGGCAAGCTAGGTAGCTAGCTTGTTAAATCATCTA
>NW_007189353.1:0-907 GCF_000164805.1 Carlito syrichta
ATTATATTACTAAAAAGTGCATTGACTAAGTTCACCTTAAAATACCTCATTTCTAGTTATCAAAATTTTGAAGTATTATTTTAAATTATTTAGTACTTTCCCCTTCATGCATCCTTTAAAGAGCAATAGCAACCACTGAAAAGTAATGAGGATAATGACATTATGTTATGATCATAACCTTTATATTGAATAGTGCAGTTTACATATTTTAACTCACTTCAGCCTTCTAATGGTTCAGTGAGATAAGAAAGAATAAATATTCTCCCCATTCTACAGCTGAGCTAATGAGATGGAGTCATTAAGACATTGTCTTGCTCAAGATCTCATAGTAAGAGATGAAACTGGGATTTGAACCCTAGTAGTTTGGAATAAGAGCCCATGTTCTTAGGTGGAATGAGAATACTTGATATGGCCCCAATTTTGTTACTGTCAGGACAACTAATACAAGAAAGATTAAGTATTGACTACTCTGAAGTCAATAAAGGTTTCCATCACTTTTTAAGGTACTAATCTGAAGTAAAAATTATCATATTACTAATAGTATCAGCTTAATTTTGGGCAAACTCTAACTCATAACTTTTAAAACTAACTAAAAAAAACTCCTAAACACGTTTCTTAAACTCTGAACCACAGATACCTTATCTGCAAATATTATTGTTTCTAAAATGTTTTGTGAAAAATATAAGAAAATAATGGTACATGATGAAGCTAGCACACTGCTTGCTACACATTAAGTAGTCAATTATATTTCCTTTTGCTACAACTTTTTTTTTAGGTATCAGTGTTGCTCTGCTTCTTGGGAATTTGTCTTACTCTGGCTATAATATTGAGATATAAAGACGTATCTTTTGTGTGGCAGAGACGGGCTAAGAAACAGTTAAAATTATTCCTTTCAAAGATCAACCTG
>NW_007189354.1:0-885 GCF_000164805.1 Carlito syrichta
GTAAAAAACATGTACTAGCAATGCCAGACATAGAGAGGCACATAGCAGTGATAACTAAATCATCATAGAAAATTTAACTGTGGAAGAAACAAATCCTAATGTGCTTACCAAGACATTTTGAATTCTCAAAGTTCAAATTGAATATCTAGAATAAAACTACTTTAATTTCTAGCAGCATTATTTGGCAAATTCAGATAAGGGATATATATGTATGGTTATGCTGGCACTGTACTAATCTCTTTAAATGATTTTGGAAATCTACTTATTTGCAACTGTTCTGCAGACTTGAACATTATCACCATCCTAAATTTACAGGTACAGATGAAAAGTCTTAGATGAGTAAAACAACTTGTCCAAAGTCAACCTAGTTAGTGGTAAAGCTGGCATAAGAGGCCATACAGGCATCACTGCATTTTCTAAATATTTGTTTCACAATAATTCACCCTTAATTTACCTAGTTGACAATGATTGGTCAGAGCCGGGCTCAGTGGCTCAGCCTGTAATCCCAGCACTTTAGGAGGCTGAGATGAGTGGATTGCCTGAGCCCGCGGGTTTGAGACCTGCCTGGGCAACTTGGTGAGACCTCATCTCTACAATTAATAAAAAATTAGCTGGGCGTGGTAGCGCATGCCTGTGGTTCCGGCTACTTAGAAGGCTGAGGCAGAAGGATCACCGGAGTTGAGCAGGTCGAGGCTGCGGTGGCCAAGACTGGCCACTGCACTCCAGTCTGGGCGACAGAGTGAGACTCCAACTAAAAAAAAAATGATTGGTCTGTTTCATTTGCCTTCTGAGGATAAATTCAGGAACTGAAACATAGGGCATTGTCAGTGGTATGTTTGGGGCTCCCAGACAAGACTATGTAGTACCTTGATATTATTCAGCCTC
>NW_007189355.1:0-853 GCF_000164805.1 Carlito syrichta
TGAATATCTAGAATAAAACTACTTAATTTCTAGCAGCATTGTTTGGCAAATTCAGATAAGGGATATATATGTGTGGTTATGCTGGCACTGTACTAATCTCTTTAAATGATTTTGGAAATCTACTTATTTGCAACTGTTCTGCAGACTTGAACATTATCACCATCCTAAATTTACAGGTACAGATGAAAAGTCTTAGATGAGTAAAACAACTTGTCCAAAGTCAACCTAGTTAGTGGTAAAGCTGGCATAAGAGGCCATACAGGCATCACTGCATTTTCTAAATATTTGTTTCACAATAATTCACCCTTAATTTACCTAGTTGACAATGATTGGTCAGAGCCGGGCTCGGTGGCTCAGCCTGTAATCCCAGCACTTTAGGAGGCTGAGATGAGTGGATTGCCTGAGCCCGTGGGTTTGAGACCTGCCTGGGCAACTTGGTGAGACCTCATCTCTACAATTAATAAAAAATTAGCTGGGCGTGGTAGCGCATGCCTGTGGTTCCGGCTACTTAGAAGGCTGAGGCGGAAGGATCACCGGAGTTGAGCAGGTCGAGGCTGCGGTGGCCAAGACTGGCCACTGCACTCCAGTCTGGGCGACAGAGTGAGACTCCAACTAAAAAAAAAAATGATTGGTCTGTTTCATTTGCCTTCTGAGGATAATTCAGGAACTGAAACATAGGGCATTGTCAGTGGTATGTTTGGGGCTCCCAGACAAGACTATGTAGTACTTGATATTATTCAGCCTCAACTTTTAGTTAGATGCACACATTTATCTTAAATTAATTTTATTACATTTATTCAGCTATTTTAATGATAGTTATACTGTAAAGCTACTATTGATGAGAAACCCATAT
>NW_007189356.1:0-1619 GCF_000164805.1 Carlito syrichta
CCTTAGTTTGGCTGGGTAGGTTATTCTTGGTTGAAATTGTTTCTCTTTTACAACTTTGAAGATAGGGCTCCAGGCTCTTCTGGCCTGAAGGGTTTCTGTGGATAAATCTGCTGCTATTCTAATTGGTTTTCCCTGGTAGGTAGTCTGGCCTTTTTCTCTTGCTGCCTTTAGGATTTTTCCTTTCATAGCTACTTTGTTTAGGCGAATTATTATGTGTCTGGGAGTTGGTCTTCTCATTTGTTGTCTTGCAGGGGTTCTCTGAATCTCTTGTGTTTGAATTTTTTCATCCTTAATGAGATGAGGGAAGTTTTCTTGAATGATTTCATGAAATGTTTGTTCCAGCGTGGCTTCTGTTTCTCTTTCTGCCTCAGGAAGTCCAATTATTCTTAGGTTTGGTCTCTTGAAGTGATCATTCATCTCTTGCAGGTTTTGTTCTGTCTTGTTGAGCTTCTTTTCTATGCTTTTGACAGTTTGGGTTAGTTCTTTGTTTTGGTCTTCGAGCTCTGAGATTCTTTCTTTGGCTTGGCTGATTCTGCTTTCCATGCTTATTAGTCTGTTGTTCATTTCCATCACAGTATTCTTTACTGCTGTCATTTCTGACAACAGCTCCTTCCTATTTTCTTCTTGTCTCTCCTCAATTTTTTTAATTCTCTCCATTAATGTCTTGATGTCTGGGTTTGTTGCATGTAACCAGTCATTCTGGGGACTCTTCATTGTCTGTGTTCCAGAATCTGTTTTCTCTGTGTCTGATTTCCCAGGGGTCTGTGTAGGACCTATATTCTTCTTTTGGTTTTTCTTCATTTGTGTGGTTTTTTTCCCCTCTTACTTTTTCCTTCCCTCTACATCACCATCTTCTTTAATTCTGTTATTCAGGGGTAAAGGGATTGGTTTTACTTCTGTTTGTTCAATATCCTATTCTTTATGTATGTCCTCTTACTTTGTTCAATTCTAAAGTTGCACTGTAGGTTGGAGGTGGTCCTTTTTGCAGTTTTGAGATGTATTTAAGGGGAGAGCTGTGATTCAAAATCTGTCTGCAGGTCCTGGTATTCGCTAACAAGCATGTGGATAATGTGGAACCCACTTCCCACTGCCCTGGAATCTGTCCATGCAGTGGGGCTGTAGGTTTACTCCCTGAAATAAAGTGTGGTTAGCAGAGGGGAGAGAATGGAGCAGATAGTGGGTTGAAGAGGGGAGTGGAGAGATAGAGGAGTAAGGGGGGAAACAAATGAGTGTGCCAACAAATAGAGAGAGAGGCCTATACTGAAACAGATAAAAACAATAGACCACAGCTACAGTCGAACCAACTCTCATACAAACAAAAATAAAACATATAGTGATGCTAACATACCAGCTATCCAACCACCTTATTAGTGTGCTGTTCCTCTATACAAAGACATGGTTTACAGAGAGAAGAAAAGAGAAGAAAAGGAAAAGGAAAAGAGAAAGAAGGGAACAATACAGTAGGAATAGAATTAAGTCATTAAACTAATAGAATCAATGAAGCACACTCAGAGACATTTCGTTTAAGTCCAATGTCCTTTCAGGTCTGATTTCTCATTTTCTTTTCAAGCTGGTAAATTAGTTTGCAGTTAGGGTCAGTTCCCCTGATCTGTTGTGAG
>NW_007189356.1:2427-24635 GCF_000164805.1 Carlito syrichta
CCCCAGGGCGAGAGTCAGAGACCCACTGCAGATCTCCCTTGCAGAGGGCTTCAGACGCCGCGTTGTCCCGTCGCCATCTTGCCTCGTTTCTTCTGATGCTGTTTTTATAGTGTTTCTTCAAAGTACTCTAACCCTAAAAATGTGAATTAGTGGGATAGTAACAGATACTCTGAGTTTTTTACAGACGTCAAGAATGAGATCTAGATGGCAGAACCGTAAACTAGAAAGCATGTTGTTTTTCAAAGTAATCCTCTGTATTCAAAAACAAAACCCTGTATTATTCCTAATATTTTCTTCCTGAATACCTTAATTTATGCCATCTGACTTACATAATTATACTCTTGGACTAGTGTTTAAACCCACCATTATGCGAGGTGTATAAGCAATCACTGATGTTACCTTTTGCATTCGACTAGAGAAAACAAGTTTCTGATTTTCTTGATGTGTCAACAACAGTCTGATAACTTTGCAGACACACTAGCATGCTTGTATTTGCCGACATTCTGACTATTGCAAGGCCAGAGTCTTGCACCTTGGCTACCCAATTTACTCACAAAGTATAGTGAATGCTATTTAAATCACAACATAGCAAGTCTCTTTCATGAAGGTTCTTTAGCAGGGGCAGTACAGGCTGACGTGGACCGACACCTTCCCTTTACTGTTAATGCTAAGAGGCAGGTGCTCTTACATGAATTGTGCTGTTGTGCTTTCCATCACTAATGCTACACTCACCTGGAAACTGATTGTTTGAAAGACTTCAGAGTTGCCATGCTGCTGTGCTTGATTACTGAGAGCAACACACCTTATTCATTCATTGGGATGAACTTACTACTTTTCAATCCTTGTTTAAATAATGCAAGTTTATGGAATCCCCAAGTAAGACATTACTGCTTTCCTGCCCTCTTTCCTGCAGTGTTAGTTCTCCTCTGGAAGGCTGTCATCCTGCTTGCTGGAGCCTTCTCCTAGTCTAACTCTATTTGACATAGGATCAAAAGGCTTTCTGTGTTCTGCATCAGTTAGGCTGGCCGTATTGTCTCAGTGAGGTTAAGTAGACTCTGAAGGGGAGGAACCAGGGAGGAGGTAGCTGAGCGGGTGGTTAGCATGCAATATGACTGCCTTAATTCTTTCTGAGTGATAGTTGCCTGGTCCCATGTCTTTCTTCTCTACCTGTGTCTGTGGCTCATTTGTTCAGGGCAGCCATGCAGAGTAACCCAGAGTGGATGACCAGTAGTTTGGGTTTCCAATAAAGCTGGAGAGACATGTCAGTTCTTTCTTAGGCTTGACATTTTTCCCATAGGCAGGAAAGACCCTAGTATTTTTGTTGCTGTCGTTTATTTGATCTTTCATTTTTTTTTTTACGATACTGCTCAAGTCCCAGAATATTTTAGTCCAAACAAATTGTAAATTCTATACCTAATATTTTCCCTAAATTTGCTTAAAGTATACGTTATCAAAAGCAGTTGTTGATTGGGTGAGGTGGTTCACGCCTGTAATCCCAACACCTCAGGAGGACAAGGTGGGTGGATTGTTGGAGCCCAGGAGTTCAAGACCAGCCTGGATACCATAGTGTGATCTTGTATCTACAAGAAAAAAAATTTAGCCAGGCACAGTGGTGCAAGCCTGTAGCCCCAACTACTCAGGTGACTGGTGGAAGGATGGCCTGAGCCCAGGAGGTCGAGGCAGCAGTGAGCCATGAACCCATGATCATCATGATCATGTCACTGCACTTTAGCCTTGGTGACAGAATGAGACCGCAACTAAAAAGAAAAGCTGCTGCTGAGCCCAGGCAGAGCTATGTAAGCAGGGCAGCGTCTGGCTATGCATAGACTTGATCTAGAAGTTCATAGCCTGTGTTTTCCAGTGACATTTGACTAGCTTTCTGAAGATAAGATGGTATCTTGTTAGAGAAGAGTGCAGTGATGTTTTTAAAGCACGGCTGTTTATTCTCAACCCCACCTTCACCTCTACGTGTTTCCTCACTGGTGCTCAGAGCCTTTCTAGTGGCAGTTTCTCGGAGACAAGTGGCTGTCAGGCCTCGGTGCCCTTGCCCTCCTCCCCTCATCAGGCTTCTGGGCTGGGCCCTGTTTTCCCCTGTCCCCTCACCCCAAAGAGACATTTTCAGTCCTTGCCGGAGGTGGCATTCAGTCTCCACTCAGGGTATCTGGGCACTCCTGCTTCTCCCGCCACCATGTTTCTGACCAGCCTTTTCCTGCCGACTACACATGTGCTAAAGGAGTAGCAGACATGGGCCCTGACCACCTCTTTCTCCACTCAGCTTCCTATCTCACTAGGCAGGACCTTTCAGTCTTCGCCACATTCTTAAGGAAGATGTTCCATGTCAGACTCCTGGTTAGCACCTTCTCTTTTTCTCCCACACCAGCTGGTGGCTGCCCACCCTGCTGACCTTGCCAAGGTGGGGCAGGACACACAGTTGCCATTGGCGGACACTGAGGACACTGCCCACTTCGATTGCCTCTCCTCCCCATGGCCATAAGCAATGAGTCTGTCCACCAGGAAGGTGGCTTCTCTTTGGGGTCTCATTCGTGTCCTGCTCTGACCTCCTGTGTCCTTCTCGGTGTTCTGACTCTTCCTCGATTTCTCTCCCTTGGTCCCTTAGAAGTTGGCCACCCTGGAGTTTTTCTCCATCCCCCTTTCCTCCTCCTCTGCACCCTTGCCCCAGGCAGTCTCATGCACTTATGGGCTTCAGCCTGAACCTCCAGTTACAGATCTGCACCTCCAACTGCCCATGGGAGCTCTCCTGAGGTCTCGAATCCAACACGCAATGGAGGACTGGCATGGCACCTCCCTTTCCCCTAGTGCCACCAGGACTTCTTGTCCTCCCAGGTGCTGAGGAGTGGCCCATGAGCCTTGCATCTCCTGCTGCTTGCAGCTCTGCCTCAAGAAACCTTATTTTGACCTGTACTCCTGCTTTGCCAGGTTCAGGCCAGATCCTCTCTTGGTTGTGAGACCCTGGTCAGCGCTCTGCAGTGAGGCCCCTTTGGATCCAGTCCAGGATTGAAACCCTCGGTTCCAGCTGTCCATGGACATGCTGTCCTGTGAGTTCTTGGTGTGGCTCAGGCTCCCCTCACAGTATGGCCAAGCCTCCTGTTCCCAGTGCTGCTCAGGCTCCCCAAACACACTGGACACCCTGCAAGCATTCCCTCTGTGCCCTTGAGTAGGCATGGTGAGACTCTTCCCTAGAATGCTTGCTTTCTGCTCCCATAGTCTCTGCCTGGCAAGCCTCGATGCCTCCTTTAACTAGAGCTCCAAGGGTGTTTCCTAGGATGTCAGGAGCAGATGCGATGTGGGGAGTAGTTGAGCACTGTCACTGTAGCAGGCCTTGAGTAAAGGCCTAAGCGAAGGCAAGGTCTCGCTTAATGGCCCCAAGCTTGTAGGCAAGGTCTCGCTTGGAAGCTCTGCATCCTAGTCAAAGGCAGGATGTGAGGGATCCAGTCTGCTTCATGAAACAGTGCCTCAGATGCCCACACATCCAGGTGCACATAGCATAAATAAAGCCTTAGCCACAACAAGATAATTGTGAAACAACTTGACTTTAGGTAGCAACAAATTCCATTACAGCTCCTGCACAGACCTTGAATCCCTTTCAACTTTCTTTGTGCTTAATTATAAAATAAACATGCTGAGCTAGTTCAGGGTCACTTCTCCTCCAACAGAGGAAAGTCTCCCACCTGGCCCCAGATTTTCTCTATGTCTTTGTTTCTGTGTCTTTCTTAATCTCTCGCCAATCTCTCTTGGGACCTCTCAAGGCAGCCACGCAGGCCATGGCACTAGGACACTATCCTCACTGCCCACAGCCCCCACCTGCCTCCACACCCTAGATGAGGACTCACTCTGCCTTGGGTGTTCACAGCGCACAAGTCCTTGTCTCCTTGTGTTGCAGCCATTTGTCCACTAACCTGCCTCCCATCAGACAGCCACCTATGTGAAGTCACACATACCTCATCCCTGTGCCAAGGGTGTGTCTCACCCCCAGCAGATCCTGTGCCCTCAGCTTTCAGTCCAGGTTCTGTGTTACTGTACTGCCGCTGTCCATCCACTTTCTCGTCTCTTCCCACCAGAACGAACATCCTTCGAGAGCAGGGTCACGTCTTTTACCTTCTTGTCATCCTTGTGGCGGGCATGGTGCTTGGCACACGGTAGGCCCTGAATGGATGTTAGACTGTCAACCCCCTGAGACGTTAGTTTTGTTATTTTTAGTATTTGAGTTATTTTTAGATGTCAGATGATACTTTTGTTTTGAACAACTAAATAGGATCTATTTTGTTAAACGCTTATTACTTTACAATAAACATTTCACTTACAGTGACCACCAACTAGCTGCATAGATAACTGAAAAATTTCAGTTGCTAGAGAAGGATCCTATTAAGTTGACAGAAAAAAATCTTGATTTATGGGAAACTGAGAGAGCTCTGAATTGAAAGGAAGAAGTGAACACTCAGAATAATACCCAGTTCTTACTCATGGCACTGGAATGCCAAGAAATGTATAACATCCCACACCCTGGAGTTTGTTATAATCATTAACCCGTTTATTAGAAAAGAGAGAATCAAAGAGAAGGTAACTGAAACTGCTTAACACGTTTATACTAAAAACCAAGATATGAGGACATTAAAAATTCCCTCAGTTTCAAGAACCATAGCATCTCTGTACAGTGTCTTTCTACGAGTGTTTTCTTCATAACAGCCAAGTTATGGCACAGAGGAAATCAGAATCATATTTGTGATCAGTTTATGTGGGCTTGAGGGTAAGTTGAGGAAAGTTATGGAGGTCATGGGGGAAGAGAAAATCAGAAGAACCTGTTCTTCTTACTGCCCTTGCATTTCTGTATCCTTGTAGATTTCACCATAGAAAAACCAGTGTGCATGGAAAAGCCCTCTTGGCTATAAATTGGAATATTGACCTGTGTGAACCCTGTCTCAGAGTCCCATATTCTATGTGCTAGCAAACTGTCAATTACTGTATGAACGCTCCCTTACCTATTTAATTCAGGTGATTTAAATCATTAGTAATGCCAATTAGTAATTATATTAAGTAACTTCACATTTTCTTTTAGGATGGTGGGTCTTCTTAAAATAAGACAGCTTCAGCCAACCCTGTACTGCTACAATCATGGTGTTTTTCCCTTTCCTTTTTTTTTGAGTTGGAATCTCGAGTGCAGTGACATACTCATGGCCACCACAACCTCAACCTATGGGGCTCAAGTGATCCTTCCGCCTCAACCTTCCAAGTAGCTGGAACTACAGGCATGTGCCACTATGCCCAGTTAATTTTTTTATTTATTGTAGAGACGCAGTCTCACCAAGTTACCCAGGCTGGTCTTGAACCTCTAGACTCAGGCAATCCTCTCACCTTGCCCTCCCAAAGTGCTGGGATTACAGGCTTGAGCCACCGCACCTGGTTTTCCCTTTACTTTTTCTTTCCTTAAAAAGGATTATTTTAATCTTGAGTCCTGCTGGATCTAGTTCCCAATATTACCAACTCATGTACATATATACCCACTTAGCCTGCATCCTGCTTCCTGAGCCTTCTAAGCTCTATTTATGAATCATTCCCCAAATTGTACATACTCCAGAAATTACAATTTTCTTTTGAGTATATAGCAGCCACTCTCCCTTCCTCTTGGAAATAGGAATGAACTCACCACTGCTCATCTCAGTTTGCATAGTTATAGTTGGTTTTATAATTATGACTCGTTATCTAGATATCTAGTTTTTTTTTCCTTGCTCACCTTTTTACATCTTACAGGTAATGGGGAGCTGAGAGGTGCTCTTCACTAGGGAGAAGGCACCTGGCTGTGAGGGCCTTCCAGTCCATTAATTACCTGCTGGCATTTGTTCAGTGTGAAGCAGGTGGGAATTCAGGACTGGAGGAGCCAAGGTGGGAAGCGATTTGTCTACATTAGAAAAGAATTTACATGGAGACCATCAGTCTCTGAAAGATGACCCAGGACTCCTAGAGGATTTTGGACTTAGGAGTTTCTAACAGCTTTTGAAGGATGGAGAGAGAGGGAGAGAGAGAGAGAGAGAGAGAGAGAGAGAAACGGAGGGAGGGAAGAAAAGAGGAAAGGAGGGAAAGAAATTTGGGAGAGAAGAGAGACAGAAAACAATTTGCTGGGTACCTTTATCAGCGGTCCCCAACCTTTTGGACATCAGGGACAAGTTTCATGGAAGACAATTTTCCACAGACATTGGGGGGTGTGGAGGAAATGATTAGACAGTAGATTCTCTTGAGGAGAGTGAAACCTAGATCCCTTGCATGCACACTTCACAATAGGGTTCGCACTCCCAGAATCTAATCCTATGGCTGATCTGACAGAAATGGAGCTCCCCTCCTTGTCATTCACTTCCTGCTGGTGGCCCAGTTTCTAACAGGCCATGGCCTGGGTGTTGGGAACCCCTGTCTTGAGAATCGGAACTACCTCCTTATTTAGCAGACTCACCATTGCTAGCCGGTGCTTATGGAGTAAAGACTTTTCTTCACTTCCAGGGACAAAGGAAGGGAAGGGAGGCAAGGAAGTCTAGGAACTGTGGGGGTAATGAGAAGATGTGAATTTTCTGCTGCATTCTGTAGTTGTGAAATGCAGATTAAGAACTCCCAATGCACTCCTGGTGTTCTAGAATTTGAAAGTGATTCTTTGACTCAAAAAAGAATGAATTCAGCTTCATGCAATGAGAAGAAATTTGGGAGTTTACATTAATAGGTAATTTAGGCTAAAATTACAAGAAGCTTCTTGGAAATGAATCCATAATTGTTTATTGAGAAAAAATGGAGTGTTTGGGAGTTCACAATTGTCAAATATACAAAATATATGCAAGAATATATTATGTACAGTGAGATACATTTTAATAGGTAACTTTAGTTATGGCTTTAAACATTTCAAGAAATACAGAATGATCTACAATGAGAAGTCGGTCTCCGTTTCTCCCTCCTCTGCTCTGGTCTCCACTCTCTCTGCCTCCTGCCCATAGTTCCTCTTGCTGGGTAACCACTGTTGCCTAGTTCTTAGCTCCTTCTGGAGAGATTCCATGCATCCACAAACACACATGTGTGTGAGTTATTATTTTTCACCGCACAAAGGCAGCATAATTTCTACATTGTTCTCACCCTTAGTTTTCCCCTGGACGATGTGTTTTGCAAATCCTTCCACAAGTCCCTTCAGAGCTGCCTTGTGCTTTGTAGTGGCTGCACAACGTGATTCTGTGTTCTCTTCTGATGGACGTTTAGGTTGCTTGCACTCTTCTGCTTTACAAATGAATCTGCATCACAATTAAGCACAGAGAACAGCATGAATATTCTGATGGACAGGGCTGGACCCAGAGAGCCGTTGCTCTCCCAGGAAACAAGCATCTCTGGGTTCTGGCTTTCCCTGTGCCACATGGCTTGTCACACAGCGGGAAGCACGCAGGAGCCCTGGAGTGCCACTGCTATTGGGAACCAGTTTGGGCGGGCACACTCCCATCATGGAAGCTACTGTGTCAAGTCTCCCAGGTCCTAGCTGGTGGGGGGATGTATGAGAAACACATCAAGTTGTTCAAGGCACAGCTTCAGTGCTGTGGAAAGTTCCTTGGGCTTGGGTCATAAGAGTTTGGCTCAAGCCTCAGTTCCACTCTTTCCCAGCATGGTTCTGGGCCATCGTAGCTTCTGAGTCTTGTTCTCTTCTTCTGTAAATAAAGATAAAATGACCAAACTCATGCTTTGAGGACTTAATGCAAAACCATTTATGAACTGACTGTGTTAGCCAGGGGTTCTCAGAGTTTATCAGGCATCCTAATCACCCAAGAGCTTGTTGAAACAGGTTGCTGCCCTCGCTGGAGATTTTGAGTATGGTGGCCTGCAGAGATGCTTGAAAACTCACATGTCAGGTTGATTCCCATGTGGATCAGAATTTGAGAAACAATTTCCGGTGCGAGCCACAAAGTTCTGCTCGGTGGCCCTGTTGGTCTGTGACTGTGGTTTTTCCTCTGGAAAGAGCACAGGCCCTCAAAGAAGGTCTAGGCAATGGTCATCACCCTTGAACTGGAGAAAGGAGTCTGCTGGCCAAGTTGCACACAATGAAAACCAGATAAATCTCCAAAATGGTGGACCCTGTTGGGGGTGCAAAACACGTAATTATGCACCTTTTGAATTTATTTAAATGGTCATGTACCTCTGAGTTCGCAGTTAACAGCCCTTGACAGGAAGTGGTAGTATGAAAATAAACAAGAAAGGTTCTTCTTGTGGTGTTGATGGCTTGACAGGAAGTCCTGGAAATCTTGCAAGACTGTCTGTTCCTCCAACATGTCTCACGGATTCTAAGACCACAGAGTGTTTTGTGCTGTTGGGTATCAGAGCTTAGCCTCTTCAGTCTGCCTGTCATGGGCTCACAGGACAGAGTGCTGTCTTAAATACTGAGGTGTCAGTGCACATCTCAGGTTCATTTTCTAGTTGTCACACATTTTATAGCAAAGATTTTTGGGAACTACTTAAAGCTAAACCTGAAAGTGTTTTTTAAAAACAAAGAAAAATTTTAGGTGAGAATAGCAGTTTGCTGCAATCATCAACACCATCATCTTTATTACATTTATTATCAGAAAGAGGACGCCAGAAGTCCTGTCTGCCAGTGTACAAATATTGTTCAGTATTTAATTGTGTGTTAAGAGTAATTCAGAATCACTGATTCATTGCTGTCACAAACGTTGTGGGAGTATAGATGTTCAGCTTTCAGCACTGAAGTATTCTCTTGGCCCACTGAATAAATGCAGCAGTCTGTGGAACCACAGACCTAGAACAGCACAGGTTACATTCCTGGACTCCTAAGAGATATTTTAAAAGACAAATAGTGAAGTTGAAGACGCAGCCACAAATGTGTGGTGGTAAATTTATGCCGTGGTGAAACAAAACGGTCAAGCCCAGCGCGGTAAGAAGGTGCTGCATTCTGTGTGGACTCTGTTTTGTGGATGTGGCATCTCATATGGTGATGTCCTTGCCCTACGTGTCCCTGATTCCTGTATTGACACTGTGCATCGATTTCCTTTGTAATGCAGAGACTCTCCCTTACAGACTCTTTTTCGCAACTGGCTTTTATCACTTCTTGATAGGTCCCTAAATATTTCAGTTTCTTCTCCTTTGTTTTCCCTTAACAATAACTGCTGCCCAATCAAATCATTCATCTCGCCCCGTGCGTGTATTTGTGGTGCTGGATGAGTGTATATCAAGCACTCCCATTGTAACCCCATTTTCTCTGACTTGGCATTTTCATAGGCTCTTGTCTCAATGACACAAGGCAGTATGAATTAAGCTTATTTAACCATTCTAAAATTTATACTTCAAAACTCATGGTGAACTTTTTGTTGTCCTATAGAGATTTGTGTGTGTGAAATAAAGACTAACTTCAAAACACAAAGCTTTCCTTATAACTTGTATAATAGATTATTCATATTTACAAATAATATTCAGACGTGGCATAGAAAAGCAAATGTTATGCTTGAAACTGGCCACAAATGATAATAATTGATAACATTTTTTTTCTACTTGCTGTGAGGTGGGTGCATGACTAAGCTCTTTATGTACATTGGTTTATTTAACCTTTCCATCAATGCTAGAAGTTAGAAATTTTATTGTTAGCCCCAGAAAGTTTGCAGAATTTGCCTGTATTTACTCAGCAGTGGTGCAGTGGGATTCTTGATCTCACCCCTGATTCATAGGCCATTGTGTCTGTCCAAGAGTGTCTGTATGCCAGCGAGTTTGAGAAAAGAAATACTGCCAAGGCTTCTTGATTCTTAGACACTGTCAGGTGTGAGCCTCATCACCTATTTTAAATCATCTATCCAGGAAACCTCTTGGTCTCAGATTGCACTTTTGGTACAGAGAATATATACATCTTAATTTTTCATCTATATGGGAATTTGCAAATATTGAAATATCTAAAATATTTAAGTACATACTGTATTATCTTATACACATCATATATGAATATGTTATACAATTAACTATGTACCTAAGCATACTAAATATATTACAGATTCTACATGAATACAGAAATTGATAGCCCTTTCCCCCTATTTTACTCCTGACTTTAAGTCTCGATTGTACAAAATGCTGGGAAACTCAAGCTTAATGGTTTTAAGGGAGCTCATTTATTTAAGATTTTAAACTCAACTGATTAGGATTTATTTCTGTGAGTTCCTGGAGATTTGTGTTAAATCACTGAATTGCCTGGAATGGGATATTGCTCCTCATGTGTCCTAAGTCCCCTGCTGTCCTCTTCAGAGAGGATTCCCATATGGCTTTTGGTTGTCTGCCTCTATCCCTCTGGCCTCTGTTCAGAAGACCCCGAGTCCACAATCCCCCTGTTTGTGAAGACTCTAAGCTCTACTTCTCCCTATTCCAGCCATAAGGGCTCTGGGCTCTGTTGGCCCCTTTCAGTCATATTCACTCCTTTCTTTGGGGTGCAGGAACTGTCAGCTGCCCTATCACACCCACTGGGGATGCTTGAAGCTCACTTAGCCGCTGTGATTTCTACCTCACTTAGCCACTATAATTTCGCTGTCCTGACTTGAACTTGGGGAGGGCTGGGCACATCTTCTTAGTTGTCTTCTCACCTGCCCTTGGTGTAGTCACTGAGACTTCTTGCAGGGGCAGAAAAACTCACTCTTATGTCATTAAATACTGCTCTTATCTCTATGGTTTAAAATTCATGGACCAAGTTGTCCAGGGATTCAGAAGTGCTCCATCCTGTGCAGTCTGCCATGGCTTGAATCTCTGTTCTCTACAAAACTCATGTAGACATTCAATTGCCATGGTAACAGTATTAAGGGGCATGACCTAAAGGTGATTAGGCCATGGAGCCCTCCCTCAAGGGAGGGATTATCACCATTATAAAAGAGTGGGTTTGGCCCCTCTGCCTCTTTGCTCTTGCATTCTTAAACAATGTAAGCAACAGCATTCCCCTCCAAGGCTGCTGCGCTCAAAGCGCCATCTTGGAAGCAAAGACCCGGCCCTCCCCAGATAGCAACCTGCCAGCACTTTGATCTTGGAATTCCCAGCCTCAAGGACCATGAGAAATAAATTTCTGTCCTTTATAAATTTATAATTTTATAACAAACATTATAAAAATACATGGTCTCAGATATTTTGTTATAGTAGAGCAAAACAGGCTAGGATACAATCTAATTAAATGATACTCAACAACTATTTATTGCATGCAAGTCTCTGAATAAAGTGTTACAAAGAATTCAGAGATTATTAAAGCATAACCCTTGAGCTGAGTCACATAATAGGACTGAGCATACAGAGGATTAAGGGAGCTCCAGGAAGCCCAAAAGCGGACTCTTCAGAGAAGAGTTGTATAACTACAGAGTCACAGAAATTAAATATAGTATTAATAATAACATTATTATCTTGGACTTGGAAGTTATCAGGGAGCCAGCAAGGTAGAAGCTCCAAAACACAAAAAGATGCAAGTTAAGACTAAATGTGCAGTCAAATCAGAAAAATAAAAAGGAAAACAACCACATCAAGTATGGAGCAAGAGCAAAGCTGTGGATGTGCTGACATCCTGCTGTGGGGTGTAACTTCGATAATCTTTTGGGAAAATCTTTTTTTTTTTAACTTATGAGTCAAAATCCCCAAACAAGTTTAACCCATGGAAATAATCTGATAAATGTGCAGGAATGCCTTTACAAGGGTTTCACAGTAGCAAAATTAGGATTAAACAAGGTTGAGTAGTTGTGGAGTATGATAACAGACATAACCTCCTGATTTGACGCCTGAGTATGTCCTTTCTGGGACCCCTCCTTTACTCCCCACCCCTGGAGTTGAGCTGGGTCTGCCATGCAGCTGTCTAGCAGGATGCAGCTGAGGTTCTGGGTGAAGGCACTACCCGGGAAGCTCAGAAAGCAACAGAAGCAAGAACAGAAATCACCACACCTGTGAGAAGGAGCAAGACAGCAGCCATCTGTGGCTGGACCAGAACACATAGCACTGGGAGCTGCGGGCAGCCACTCTACCATTGTGTGACTTAGAGAAGTGCAGGAAGCTGTCTGCACAACAGGAGAATTCATCAGGGATGGGGCAGGCATGGTCCCGATGACTCAGTAACCTCTACTTCTAGGTTGTTCCAGAGGTGTGTTTTCCTGCCTGTGGTGTCCATGGGAAATATCAGGTCCTTGTGCAATTTGAGTTGTAACCCCAAAGAGTGTTCATTTATGACAACATGATATGTGTTACCATGCATGTGTGCGTCTTTGTGGATGTGTAAGACAGTGTGCCCCAGGCAAGAGGAGATCAGATGCAAGAGGCCCATGCACTGTCTGTCCTGTGCCTGTGTGCATGGACTAAATTCACACAGCCTCAGAGAAACCTGCTGGGCAGATGCCACAGCAAGGGTTGGGTTCGGGCCTAAACCTGCAAGGCACTCACCTGTTTGGCTCCATGGAAAGGACTTGACCTCGAGAGGAAAGAACTTGAGATCAGCGGGGCTGACTAGGTGGACCATGATTACAAACTAGAGCATGATGAGGCAAATTGCCCTT
The DNA here is from genome assembly GCF_000164805.1 of Carlito syrichta. Classification (NCBI taxonomy): domain Eukaryota; kingdom Metazoa; phylum Chordata; class Mammalia; order Primates; family Tarsiidae; genus Carlito; species Carlito syrichta. Next base: position 14,961 of record NW_007189356.1, read on the forward strand.
GTCCTCTGGTCGGTCTCCACCCAGGCCCTTCCTTGGGAAGTGCTGCACTTAATATCTTATGAAAATTTTCAGTTTCTTCAAACATATACCAGCACAATCAAATACAGACTCTTATTTTTCATTTTTCACAAAGGTGGCATATTGCACATACTGTTCTGCACCTTGCTGTTTGTTTTTTGAAAATATATCTTGTTTTTCTTTCTCCATTAGTAAAAAGAAAGCTCCTCTACCCCACTTTTTTTTTACAGTGCCTGATGTTCTATGTTATAGATACGTCAGCATTTATTTAACTAGATCCTATTGACAGACATTTGGGTTTTTTCCAATCTTTGGCTATTACAAGCAATGCTGCAATAAATAACTTTGCACAAAAGTCATTTCTCACCTGTGCATGAATGTCTGCAGAATAGAGTCCGCCATAAGGAATTCTGAGTCTTTTTGGCTTTGGTTGTTTGGAAGAAGCCACCTGGTTATCCTCTCTGTGGGGATGCACCCCAGTGGCAGAAAGGATGTGATTAAATACAGCTACAAAAGCTGTAAAACCTTGGGCTCGAGCCACTCTGCTGCAAGAACCCACTAAGAGAGCCCAATCCAGGAAGAACAGTGTTTCTGCTTTCAGAGCAAGGATGAGTCATGGCCCACCTGTGTTGAAGGGAAGCTGCTGGGACGGAGACCGTGATTTGATGGCAGCATGGGGCTGTGACTCATGTTTGGGCCACAGCTGTGTCGGGTCTGCCGAGGCTTGAGCAGGGCTTTGTGGAGATGAGTGACCACAGCAGTGCAGGCTGCAAGGGCAGCAAGGGCAGCTCGTTCCTGTGCCTTTACCTTTTCTCACATGGTTCCACAAGATGACAAGAGCCATAACATCAAGAAGGCATTAGGGTAATACCTGAGGAGAAAGAGCTGGAAGGATAGGAAGATCGGAATGGTGGATTTCCCCAGGAGTGCAGAGTGACGAGAGTGTGTACTATGTTGCCTGCCTCGTGGTGCTAACAGGAGCAGCCTCTGTTGAGAATGGTTGCGTGTCTCTCCTGGTCTTCTCTAGTGGAAGTACATGTATTTTTCCACTTAAATAACTTTCTTTTATAAATAGGATATTCCTAATATACATATTATTCTGAAATTATCAGGTTTACATTAAGTATATATTTTGGAGCTCTTTCTAAGTTAGCATATACAGATCTACTTCAATCTTGTAAAAATGTCACATGAAGTCTGTTGTAACTGATTTAACCATTCCCGATTTAATAAATAGTTGTTGGAAACAACGCAATCATAAGAAACTTTGCACTTGTCTCTGGACATATGTGGGGGTGCTTCTCAGGGACAGATACCTAGACATGGGCATCCTAGATCAAAGGGTGCATACATCTACAACTTCAGGGTATACTGCCATGTTGTCTCCCAAAGACTTTCCCGGTTTCCACTCTTGCCAACAATATAGAAAAGAGACTGTTAGCTCACATTCTAACTGATGTTGGCTCTTATTAATATTTTTAAATGCTGCAAATTATACTTTTAAAATGTTATAATATTGTATATACTTAAATAACGTATTATAATACTTATATAATATTGTCACTCTAGCTCACATTTTCTAGCTTGCTATTAAGGCTGAACATCTTTCATGTGCTTCCTTTGTATTAATTCTGTAAGCTGCCTGTTTGTCTTCTTTGCCCATTTATCAATTAGGTCGTTGTTAATTGATTTGAAGGAATATCTGTTGTCTCACGTGTGTGTTAAAAATATTTTATCTTTGTCTTTTAAATTTGAAGTTGACTTTTTTTGAACTATCTTAGAAAATCCTGCATGATGTTGTGTTGTCAATGATCTGCTGCACTGGCCTACAGTAGTATCTACATGGGACTAAATATGCAGATTTGGATATGTTCGATGCGATACACATACATTAGTGCTGTTTTATCTAGACAGTGATCACTAAATCCTTTGCTGTCATAGAACTTCAAAACTGGCAAAAGAACAAACTTACTTAACAATGCTGTTATTTTTAGTCAGTTGTGTGCTCCAAATACATTAATTGTATGCCAGTTCTTTAAACTAAGTGTGCTTGGCTAAAAGATATGGTATTTTGTTTCAGAAATAAAGCATCTTCCCAGATGTCTGCTTTTTATAAATGTAATTCATGAGAAGACTTTATTGCAGATTAATTAATCATGAATGTGATACTGACTACAGTATGGAGTTAGGAAATGCTTTGCATGTGGTCTTTTTCATACTGGATGCTGTTTATGCTACAGGCTGTCATCCTTGGAGGACTGCTCTATGTGTGTGTCAAAGGCATCTACCCTATCTCCTAAGTAACAGAGATTCAAGATCAAGGTACCAGATCTGAATAAAGACATGGAGAATCTAGGTAAGATGGAGATAAGAAGCAGATTGCTGTGTTTAAGTCAGGATTTAGAAAGCAGAGCAGATTTGCCAAGTTAAGGTCAGGAATATGAGGTGGTTACTAATATAGCAGGTGAAGTTAGGAGAAACACTGTAGGGAAGGAGAGGCAGAATGCTGGAAGGAAGGGTTTTTAATTGCTTAATAATTCTTCTAACTCCAACTGACTCCATCTGGCAATTGAACCCCTATTTCTCAACCTGTGTGTTTTCCTGAATACATGGAACAGTGTGTTCCATGAAAACAAGTCATCCACCACAGATAAATGGGATATTTCTGAGCCACCAAATGAGGATGTCTGTCTTGGACTGTTGCACCTGGAGTGATGATGCGTCTTGAAGTACCCATAACCACCTACCTCGGGACATCATTGTGAACACCCACCAGCCTTGTTGAAAGAGCTGAATAGAATTAACAATTGGTCTGTATTCAAGGTCACTATGCAGAACCAAATCAGCTAGCGGTCAAAGTCTTGACCTTGGCCTTGGCAGCACCCTTCTCCAACCTATTGAACTAACTTGCCATAGACAGACTGTGATTAAAGTTAGCACAGTCAACCAAAGGAAGGGGAACTTTCTAAATCTTCATCTTTAAAATTCAGTCTTGAAATTTTATCTCAGGCTTTTCTTTTTAGTCAAGGTAATAAGTAATAAATAAAATAGGATTGAAGGTATGTGAATGAAGTAGGGCTTTCTTTACACTTGTTTCTGAATACTGCCTAACAAGTGACAGGATTTCTTTGAGAAAAATCAACTTTTATACATTGCAATTAGAAATGAATTATTGTGAACATAAAGAAGTTTCATTTACTCTCTTTCATCACTTTCATTTCCTAAATTGGGGGTCAGTATACTTTCTCTATCACAGGAGTAAATATTTTAATTTGGGTGGGTCAGATTCTCTGTGGCAACTATTCAACTTTGCAGAAGGAAAGTGGCCAAGGACAACATGACAATGGTCGGGGTGGCTGTGTTCCCGAAAATCTTTGTTTATAAAGCAAGTGACAGACTAGATGTGTCTCTGTTTGCTGTTTACTATATTTAGGAAATTGAAGGCATAAACATGATTTTGATGATAATCATGCTAGCTAGCATTGACTGGACACCCACTGTATGCCAGATGCTGTTGTGAAACCTTTCCCATTTCATTTAATCCCACACTCACCCCAATTCTATTGTTGTAGGTTAATTGTAGAAGCAGGGGTTTGTACCTCAGCAGTCTAACTCCAGAGTCTGAGCTCTTAACTATTCAAGTAGATGTCACCCCTGTCTGCCCCTTACCAGTGTTGCTCTATTATTTTGCACTTGGGGAAGACTGGCAGGTGGGATTACCTGACAGTATCTGGGTTGTTTACCTGATAGTCCTCTCTCTCACTGATTGATGTTGGCCTGGTCCATGAGGTTGCAGCTCCCCTGTGAGTCTGGCCACATACTGCCCTAGCTCCTTATTCCTCACACCACACCATGAGAGTCCATGGAGGCTCTTGGTGTGAATTATAAGACTTCAGATCTAAGAGGCAACCTTTGAAATGACATACTGCATGGACCTGTTCCCCTAGCCTAAAGGAGAAGCACACGGAGAATAAGGACTATGTGGAGAGCCCTGGTGGATACACCCTTGGTTCTAACCTTCCTTCCTGGTTTTGGAGCTCCTCCTCTCCAAGGATATTCTTTCTTCAAAACTGCACAGTATGAATCCTCGTTCACCTTTCTGAGAATCCTCATCTCTGCCCTCTGAAGCTTGGTTCTAGCTCCCACCCATCGACACCCCCAGCAATCTGTGGGATCCATCAACCTGCAAGGACTCCAGCAGTGGGTTTCCTGCCTTCTGACTATTCAGAGCTCAGCCAATGCAGGGCCCTCAAAGGGGGTGAAAGGAGCCAAGGCAAGGAAGAGTGAGGTCAGGACGTGTGCTCTCTGGCTCCCTTCTGTCAACATGACTACAGTCTCCAGTTATTCAATCAAATATGAATCTAGGTGTTGCTGTGAGAGTATTTGGTAAATATGATTAAAAGAATATGATCAGTGGATTGATGGTAAGGGAGTCTGTCTTAGTTAATCTGTGTGGGTCTGGCTCAATCAGTTAAAAGGTCTTAAGAGTAGAGCTGAGGCTTTCCAGAAGAACAAATTCTGCCTATGAACAGCTGCTTCAGCCTGGTCTGAGGGTTTCTGATCTCTCTTCCTTGGGATGAGCTGCCATGTGGATTTGGGACTTGCCTCCCCACCTTCATGTGAGTCAGCTCCTCTCAATACCTCTCTTGATACAATAGACTTGAGCTAGCCCTGTCTTTGAACCCCTGGCCCATGTGCCTCTCAAGTGGCCAACTATACCCGACTCTCCTTCTTGTTCCTGTAAATATTTTTGGTATATACTGTTGTATATATTTTATTGCGGATACTATTGTATATACATACATATGTATATATATATACACATTGCCATTTCTGCAGAAGAACAAACCTATGTATCCTTCATCTCATAGTGGCATTTCTTTTCCTTTTTTGTAGTTAAAGTGTCTAGAATCTACTCTCTACTCTATTTTGTGCCACTGTGCGTGAGCACAATATAGTAAATTTTTATATAGCTAAATATATTCGACTTAAATAATTGCCCTCTTTCTTAAATTACATTATTCCCTCACTTTCGTGGTTGTTAAAATACGTTTCTTTTATGAGCTAGTGGCAGCAACAAATAATAATTTATTTTAATGATCTTTCTTGGCAAGATAAGATCGTGGCAACCTATTGATTTTACTGGTCTTTTATATCTCCAAATATGGATATCGCTCATTGGTTTTCACATGTGTGAATATTTTCTTCAGTGTGGTTTAATCTGTTTATGCCAGTTAGGAGTTAGGAAAGAAGAAGTTAAATTTCGCTCCATTTCATTATCTTTCTGCCAGTTGCTAAGTAACATCTACTAGCATCCCCTTTGAAACACAGTTTGGCGAAACTAGTGAATGCACTAGAGCTCCAGAAACAAAGGGTTCCTCATTCAAGTCCATTCGGTAAACCTGCATACCAGATCTCTCCTGGGGTTCCTCATGCACATGGTACAGGAAAGACTGAGAGTCCTGGAGTCTAGAAACCAATTGCATTTTACTTAATGGTTGAAAAAATAAATGTTTGCTGCAGGAAAAAATCTTTGCTAGCACACATAATTCACATCTCCTGGAATAGTCTTCCATTAAGACCGATTTGACAAGTGTTTGAATAGTTGCTCCTGAATGAGAACCAAATACATACTGATATGCTACAATATTACAGCTAGATACCCAAGGAAAGCCTCAGAGCTGACACCTATTCTCACGCAATTTCATTTCTTCTGAATTATATAAAAAACCATGTGGATTTGTAGATGTTACAATCTGTTAGCCATGCTCAATAATAACAATGCAAATGCTGATGTGGCATTTGCAATGTTTTAGCCACCACTTTAAACAGTTTACACATATTTGCTCATTCATTCCTCAACACCACCTATAAGGTAAGAACTTTGATGATCTCCACTTTGTGGATGAAGGCACTGAGGCCCAGAGAGTTTCCATCACTTGCCCAGGTTGCTACATGCCCTGGGCCATGCTGCTCTGCTGCTCTCTGATGGGCCGCTGAAGCCAGCAGGATTTGTAGTAGCTCAGTTGTGCCCTTGTACAGTGAGATGGCTACCTGCAACCTTGCCAAAAAATAAATGCTGGACAGAGGACATTTAAACTCCCCAGGGAGAGCCTGTCTGCCCTGCACTGACTGCTTCTCAGGACTGATCACATCAAGACTCTGGACTTTTCACAGGCTTTGGAGATGGTTGCAGCCCTGGGTGAACCTCGCTGAAAGGAGTAACCAAGGTGTGGACTGACTGTGGACTCAGGGGAAGAATCTGCCTCCAGCCTCTCTAAGAGGAGATGGCTAGGATGAACAACTTCTGGTCTGGATTTATTTTGGGAGATGCACTGGGATCTGGGCAGGGGCTCTAGTTTAAGGCTAGAGGTGCCCAGGAAGAGGTTGGGCTGGAGCTGGCTTGAGCTCCTTGGAGGGAGTGGGGCCAGAGGCTTGCCGATCCCTAACATCAGACATGTTGTGCCACTTCCCTTACTCTCTCTTAGTCCCTAAGCTTTATTGTGCCATTAACCTTTAATTTGAGAAGAGACAAAATTCTGACTTTGTACCTCTTTGGAAAGTGCTTATGCAAAGCTAGTGACTCATTTGGCCCCAGTGAAACAATTATTATTGGCCACTCTAAGTGTCTAGCACACTGGAAATAACTGAGAACCAGCAGAAGGTCAGTACTGATTTAAGATTGCTCCTCTTTTGTGGCCAAATTACATTGGGAAAAACACTTGCACACCTCTGGGTACTTTCAAAGTTCATCTTGCCTTTCAATGATATGCAGTGGGGATTTTTTATTTGTTTGTTTGGTTGGTTGCTTGTTTTTAGCATACCAAAGCCAATCCTCTTGGAGAGGGTAAGATAGGAACATTTACTTTAAAGGAATTAAAGCAAGAACTAAATTTTACGAAACTTCTTAGAATAAAGTTGAAATTCAAGCCCTGTTTGTTGGTCAGCTAACACAGTTTTAACAAAACCATATAATACTGTCCATGAATATGAGTAGTAAATCTCTTTGGCTAATTTGGAGTGTAAGGAGGTATACAAGGTGGGAAAAGGTGTTTATCTGTTCCTAGGACACTAGCAATCAAGCTCAAGGAGAAAAAGGTAGAAAACTTTCTCTTCTGTGAGTTTCTTACTGTTTCCTAAAATAGAAGTTTTCTTCCTGTTATCTTGGTTCTGCCTATTCCCACTAACCTGACAAGAAATTTCAGTTTATCATGGTAGGTGATGGTCAGCCTAGAAATCAAATGACAGGGTGTCTTTATGATCATTTGATAAATCATATTGAGGTAAAAACACTTTACCCCCTCCAAGATGCAGCCAAGTATGTGGGGGCCACGCTGGCTCACACCCTCTTACTGATAAGCTCCTGCTTCAGAGGAATTTATGCTTTTGAGAAATCCCATCTTAGTCTTGTGGGTTTCCAGTTTGTTTTTACTAGTAGTTGCACATTAAAACTTCACTCTGTTTCACTTAACACATGACATCTAAGACCATGGACAACAAAAGACAGATTACCAAGGAATTCTTGTGGGAACTCTTTATAAACTATTTTAAGGGAAGAAAAACTTTAAGCTAGAAATAATTAGACCCAGGCAGTCCTAAAGTCAAGATGAAAGTCTACATTTCAGGGTGATTTCTATCCGTGTAGTTTAATCATTGTGTACCTCAGCCTAATCTTTTATGTAGAATGAGACTATTGTTTGATAAGGCAAAATAAAACAGAAAAATCATACCTATTGCCAGATTAATTAGGGCACAGAGTATTTTCTTAATTATTTGTGTTCTTGTAAAGGATGGAGGCCAAAGAATATCCATAAATTTCTCAAGCGATATACTCATGTCGATTAATCGCTGAATGACTTTATAGCATATTTAGTGCCTCTTTGGTGTTTATTTGATTCTGCTTTGTTTTTAGACAAAGGGAATGCAAAAAACCTGGCTTAATAGCATAACAAAAATCTCACATGCTAGAAGAGTGGCTCATGGGCACTGCAGGTCTTTTCTGCTCATTCTCCAAGGCCCAGCAAAAAGTCTACCTTCATGGGAAGTTTTCTCATCTCTGCTCACGTAGAACAAGTTGTTCCTCCTCTTGCTCCCATGGTACTCGGTTCAGACCTCTGTGACACACAGCCTTCATCTACTACTGTAGTGTAGCAATTTGCTTCCCTCAAGCTGAGAATTCCTCAGAAACAGCAATCTTGCCTTTTCCATAGCTGTGTCTCCAACATTCAGCACAGTACGTGGCATGTGGGAGGCACACAGTAATTACTATTGACCAAAAATCTTTTCCATAAAAGGTCATAAGAAACTACTATAAATCATTATATGCCAGCAAATTGAATAACCTGGAAGAAATGATAAATTTCTGGAAGCATATAACCTACCAAGATTGAATCATGAAAAAAAAAAAAAGAAAATCTAAACAGAACCAATAACAAGTAAAGAGATTGAATCAGTAATTTTAAAAAATTTCCCATCAAAGAAAAGTCCAGGACCTGATGGCTTCCCAGTTGAATTCTGCCAAACTTTAATAGAACTATTGCCAACCCTTCTCAAACTCTTCCAAAAAAAAAACTGAAGAAGAGGGAGCACTTCCACACTCATTTTACAAGGCCAGCATTACCCTAATCCCAAAGCCAGAAAAGGCACTGCAAGAAAAGAAAATTACAGGCCAGTATCCCTGATTAACACCGATGCAAACTTTTTCAACAAGATACTAGCAAACTGAATACAATAGAACATTAAAAGGACTATTTACCTTGATCAACTGGGATTTATCCTTGGGATTCAATAATACTTCTACAAAGACACATGAATAAATGTGATACCATATTAACAGAATGAAGGACAAAAGCCATATGGTCATCTTACTAGATATAAATAAGCCTTTTGACAAGATTTAACATTATTTTATGATTAAAAAAACAACTCTGAACAAATCAGGTATAGAAGGAATGTGCCTCAACATAATAAAGGCCATATATGACAACCCCACAGTTAGCCTCATATTGAATGGTAAAAAATTAAAAACTTTCCCTCCAAGGTCAGGAATAAGACAAGGCTGCCCATTCTCACCACTATCAACATATTACTGGAAGTTCTAGTCAAAGCTATTAGACAAGAGAAAGAAATAAAAGACATGCTAACAAGAAAGGAAGAAGTGAAATTGTTTGCTGCTAACATAATCTTATATGTAGGAAATCTTAAAAGACTCCACCAAAAACTGTTAGAACAAAACAATAAAATAAATTGCAGAAATCAAAAGGAAAAAAAAATCAGAAACATTTCCAATATGCTAACAAAACTATTCAAAAATGGAATTAAGAAAATAATCCCATTTATAACAGCAACAACAAAATGCAATAGGAGTAATGTAGCCATATAGATAAAGGATCTGTATAATGAAACTGTAAGATATTGATGGAAGATGAAAGGTGTCAAGATGGCTGACTCCAGGCACTTGGTTCTGCCTCTTCCCCAGAGAACACCCAACAGAGGGAGTAGATAATTATACTCAGTCTAGCTCATCTAGGAAAGAACCTTGGATTCAACTGAAAAACTACAGGAAGCATGAAAGCTAGGAAGGAGAGGGAGGGAGATGGCTGTTTCCAGAATTGGCCAAGAGTCTGCAGAGGCTCCCTGATCTGGGGAAAGGGAAAG
>NW_007189357.1:0-824 GCF_000164805.1 Carlito syrichta
GATTGTTAGAGGCAAGCAGTTTAAAATAAGGCTACACAACAAAGTCAGGCTCTGTCTCTACAAAACAGATAAACATTAGCCAGGCATGGTGGTTGGTGCCCATAGTCCCAACTACTTGAGAGACTGAGGAGAAGGACCACTTGAACCCAGGAGTTTGAGGCTGTAATAAGCCATGATTATGCCATTGCAATCCAACCTGGGTAACATAGTGAAGATTGGTCTCAAAGAGGGTAGAGAGAGAGAGAGAGAGAGAGAGACAGACAGAGAGAGAGAGACTTCAGGAAAATAATACCATCTTTGATAATGAAAAACGTAACAGTAATGTGGTATCTTAAGAAGACTTTGTTTTTCTTCCTCATTCATATTGTATTAGGAAGTCATATCAGAAAACCAATCAATTATACAACTTTAAATATTAGGTGAATCATTCTTTCCAAATACATGAACACTGGGTCCCAAGTCATATATGGCATTTCATTTTCAAAATGTCTTTACATTTAATAGCCATGAAAAAGGAAAGAACTTGAAAAAACAAGTTTGACTCCATATAAATGTTAGTATAAAGAAACAACTGAAGGTTAAATTTTAAGATCTGCATTATAAGTGAAATGAAAAGTCATCCGTTATTGAAATATTCCACTACATACATATATTTTTTCTTTACTAAATATATTTTATGTATAGTTAATGATGACTTACTTGGGCAACATTCATCTGAATATGAGGCCATGGGAAAACAAATACCAAAAACATCAGCATAGTTGGATTCTCCTAAAGCAAAGAATTTGGTTGATTTTGGAATGTCTCCTCCCAGTTCTCTGTGG
>NW_007189358.1:0-804 GCF_000164805.1 Carlito syrichta
GAGTCATATGTGAAATCAAAGAAGCCAGACTCGGTGGCTCAGCCTGTAATCCCACACCTTGGGAGACTGAGGTGAGTGGATTGCCTGAGCCGGTGGGTTGAGACCTACCTGGGCAACTTGGTGAGACCTCATCTCTACAATAACTCAAAAAAATTAGCCGGGTGTGGTAGTGCGCACCTGTAGTTCCAGCTACTTGGAAGGCTGAGGCAGAAGGGTCACCAGATCCCCAGCAGGTCAAGGCTGCAGTGACTGAGAGCAGTCACTGCACTCCAGTGTGGGTGACAGAGTGAGACTCCAACTAAAAAAAAAAAGAAAAAAAAAGAAATCAAAGAAGCCAAGCAAAAAGGACAAATATAATCACTTATATGAGGTATTTAAAGGATCAAATTCATAGGGAACAATCAAAGTAGAGTGATGGCTACAAGGGACGCAGGGAAAAGAACAGGAAGTTCATGTTTTAACAAGTATAGACTGACTTCCAGTTGGGAAAGATGAAGAAAGTTCTGGAGATGGAAGGGGCAGAGGTTACACAACAATGTGGATGTAGTTAGACACAGAACATTAAATTTAAAAATGGTCTATTTAGCAAATATCACACATATGTAGTTACAAGGAAAAAAGATACGAGATGCTGACATGTCACAATATGGATAGACCTTGAAAACAGCGTGCTCAGCGAAAGAAATCAGACACAAAAGGCCACATACTGTGAAAATCCACTTATGTGGAACAGCAGAATAGGCAAATCCACAGAGAAAGAATGTAGATTAGTGGTTGCCAAGAATGGGGGGGATGGGGAGCACG
>NW_007189359.1:0-1047 GCF_000164805.1 Carlito syrichta
AAAAAATTAGCCGGGTGTGGTAGTGCACACCTGTAGTTCCAGTTACTTGGAAGGCTGAGGCAGAAGGGTCACCAGATCCCCAGCAGGTCAAGGCTGCAGTGGCCGGGAGCGGCCACTGCACTCCAGTCTGGGCAACAGAGTGAGACTCCAACTAAAAAAAAAAAAGAAGAAGAAAAAAGAAATCAAAGAAGCCAAGCAAAAAGGATAAATATAGTCACTTATATGAGGTATTTAAAGGATCAAATTCATAGGGAACAATCAAAGTAGAGTGATGGCTACAAGGGATGCAGGGAAAAGAACAGGAAGTTCATGTTTAACAAGTATAGACTGACTTCCAGTGGGGAAAGATGAAGAAAGTTCTGGAGATGGATGGGGCAGAGGTTACACAACAATGTGGATGTAGTTAGATACAGAACATTAAATTTAAAAATGATCTAGTTAGCAAATATCACACATATGTAGTTACAAGGAAAAAAGATACGAGATGCTGACATGTCACAGTATGGATAGACCTTGAAAACAGCATGCTCAGCGAAAGAAGTCAGACACAAAAGGCCACATACTGTGAAAATCCACTTATGTGGAACAGCAGAATAGGCAAATCCACAGAGAAAGAATGTAGATTAGTGGTTGCCAAGAATGGGGGGGATGGGGAGCACTGAGTTTCCTCTGGAGGTCAGGAAAATGTTCTGGAACTAGATAGATGGCTGCACAACACTGCCAGTATACTGAATTTCACTGAATTATATACCTCTTACAAGTGGTGAAAATGGCCACGCCTTTGGGAGGCTGAGGTGAGTGAATTGCCTGAGCCTGCAGGTTCGAGACCCGCCTGGGCAACTTGGCGAGACCTCATCTCTGCAATAAATCAAAATGATCCTGGCGTGGTATCTCACTCCTGCAGTTCCAGCTACTTGGAAGGCTGATGCAGAAGGATTGCCGAAGCCCACAGGTTGAGGCTGCGGTGGCCGGGAATGACCACTGCACTCCAGTCTGGGTGACAGAGTGAGACTCCAACTCAAAAAAAAAAAAAGAATAAAAAAAAAT
>NW_007189360.1:0-1134 GCF_000164805.1 Carlito syrichta
TCTCTTAGGGATTGGATGTCTGGGAAGGATTTTAATTCTCCTTCACTGATGAAGCTGAGCTTGGGTGAGTAAGAATATCTTGGTTTAAATTGCTTATCTTTGAGGACTTTGAATATAGGGCCCCCATCCTTTCTTGCTTGTAGTGCTTCTACTGACAGGTCTGCTGCTATTCTGATTGGTTTTCCCTCATAGGTAGTCTGACCTTTCTCTCTTGCTGCCATTAGGATTTTTCTTTTGTGCCTACTTTGTGTAGGCAAATTACTATGTGTCTAGGGGTTGGTCTTCTCATTTGATGTTTTGTGGGGGTTCTCTGTATCTCTTGAGTTTGGCTGGTCACATCTCTGGTGAGATGGGGAAGGTTTTCTTGGATTACTTCCTGGAATACTTGCTCCAAGTTATACTCTATTTCCCTTTCTTCTTCTGGGATCCCAATCAGGCATAAGTTTGGCCTCTTGATATAATCGCACATCTCTTGTAGGCTTTGTTCTTTCTTTCTGAGTCTTCTTTCTATGTTTTTTACAGATCAGGTTAATTCCATGTTCTGGTCTTCAAGTTCTGAGATTCTTTCTTCAGCTAGAGTAATTCTGCTTTTCATGCTTGTCATCCTGCTATTTATTTCCTGGATGAAATTTTTTATTGCCCAAATCTTTGTTACAAGTTCTTTCAGTGTTGCACCTTGTCCTTCTTGAGTCCTATTCACTCTTTCCATCCATTCCCTAATCCCTGTCATATTCTGGGGACAGTCATTGGTGACTTTCATTGTTTGGGTACCAAGGTCTGATTTTTCAGGAGTTTTTTCTTTGGTATACTTGAAATTGCCTGAGGTCTTCCTTTGATTTTTCCTAATTTGTGACAGATCTCTTGTTTTTCTCTTTAGTTCTGTTATTCAGTGTCAGTGAGAGAGATTTTCCTTCTGACATTTGCTCAGGCCTCTATACTTCCCTAATCCGGGCTCTGGATTTGTTCTATTTGGAATAGGATGATGGATGGGAAGCTTTGCTATCTCTTGTAGTTTTTGAAATTCAAATAAAATGGAGGATGGAGTGCTAGTAATCAGATACTACTTGCAAATTAAAATGTTCACTTAATGTGGTGTGTGTTCTCTGAGACCCACTCCCCACTACCACTCTGTAT
>NW_007189361.1:0-926 GCF_000164805.1 Carlito syrichta
AGATCAGGTTAATTCCATGTTCTGGTCTTCAGTTCTGAGATTCTTTCTTCAGCTAGAGTAATTCTGCTTTTCATGCTTGTCATCCTGCTATTTATTTCCTGGATGAAATTTTTTATTGCCCAAATCTTTGTTACAAGTTCTTTCAGTGTTGCACCTTGTCCTTCTTGAGTCCTATTCACTCTTTCCATCCATTCCCTAATCCCTGTCATATTCTGGGGACAGTCATTGGTGACTTTCATTGTTTGGGCACCAAGGTCTGATTTTTCAGGAGTTTTTTCTTTGGTATACTTGAAATTGCCTGAGGTCTTCCTTTGATTTTTCCTAATTTGTGACAGATCTCTTGTTTTTCTCTTTAGTTCTGTTATTCAGTGTCAGTGAGAGAGATTTTCCTTCTGACATTTGCTCAGGCCTCTATACTTCCCTAATCCGGGCTCTGGATTTGTTCTATTTGGAATAGGATGATGGATGGGAAGCTTTGCTATCTCTTGTAGTTTTTGAAATTCAAATAAAGTGGAGGATGGAGTGCTAGTAATCAGATACTACTTGCAAATTAAAATGTTCACTTAATGTGGTGTGTGTTCTCTGAGACCCACTCCCCACTACCACTCTGTATGATGATGCAAAGCAGAAACCAATGCAAAAGCAATTGAACAGATACAAACACACTTCAAAACAATTGGAATAACAACAAAGCTAAACAAAACAATCAACAACAAAAAGACCCACAAGAAAACTAAACACACATATACATGCCTAACACAAAGTGAATAGAAAAGAACAAAGTGAATAGAGGAGAAGAACAGAAAGACTGAAGGGAAAAAAAGAAGAAAAAGGGAGTATTCAGGTGGAGCCCTCAAACATCTACTGACATATTCCTTAAACTATAAAAAATGAATTTAAAAAAGACCCAGAAAAGCAAAAGTACA
>NW_007189362.1:0-1048 GCF_000164805.1 Carlito syrichta
TCAGGTACCGGGTCAGACTTGGCACCCCTTGGCTATCCATAGAAGTGCAACTAAAACATCAGGGAAGACAAGGGAAATGTAGGCTTAGTTCCTTGAACATAAATCAAAGAACACAAACCTTGTCAGCTTGTGTTCTTGGTTTCCTTCACTCAGAATGTTATTTGATTTCAATTATCTTTAAAGTTAACGCAGATGTTGGTCCTCCTATGACATATCCTCATCCATGTTCCTCAGAAACTCTTAATATTTTGCATGTAACACAGTGATACTACCACATTTTCCTCTTCAACTATCCTATACCACATAGAAAAACATTTTGATATTTGCACAATGTATCTTGCATCTATTAGGACTAAAGGAATCTTATATTTTCAAAAATAGCTAAAACTAGACTTTCAGGATCGGCTCGGTGGCTCAGCCTGCAATCCCAGGCTGGGGTGAATGGATTGCCTGAGCCCACGGGTTCAAGACCAGTCCAGACAACTTGGCATGACCTCGTCTCTACAATAAATAAGAAAAAATAGCCGGGCATGGTAGAATGTGCCTGTAGTTCCAGCTACATGGAAGACTGAGGCAGAAGGATCACAAGAGCCCAGAGGTCAATGCTGGAGTGGCCATGAGTTTGCCACTGCACACGAGTCTGGGCAACACAGCGAGACACCAACTCAAAAAAAAAGCAAAAAACAACAAAAACAAAACTAGATTTTCATACAAATATAAAATGAACACATAAAAGAGATTTTATTTAACTCAGTAGTTAATGAAAAAACAACTAAGAAGCCGGGCTCTGTGGCTCAGCCTGTAATCCCTCGCCTTTGGGAGGGTGAAGTGAGTGGATTGCCTGAGCCCGCGCATTCAAGACCCACCTGAGCAGGAGAGACCTCATCTCTACAATAAATAAAAAAATCAGCTGGGCGTGGTAGTGCATGCTTGTAATTCCGGCTACTTGGAAGGTTGAGGTGGAAGGATTGCCGGAACCCAGCAGGTCGAGGCTGTGGTGGCCGAGAGCGGCCACTGCACTCCAGTCTGGGAGAAAAGAGTGAGACTC
>NW_007189363.1:0-1414 GCF_000164805.1 Carlito syrichta
ATTTTCAAAAATAGCTAAAACTAGAACTTTCAGGATCGGCTCGGTGGCTCAGCTGCAATCCAGGCTGGGGTGAATGGATTGCTGAGCCCACGGGTTCAAGACCAGTCCAGACAACTTGGCATGACCTCGTCTCTACAATAAATAAGAAAAAATAGCCGGGCATGGTAGAATGTGCCTGTAGTTCCAGCTACATGGAAGACTGAGGCAGAAGGATCACAAGAGCCCAGAGGTCAATGCTGGAGTGGCCATGAGTTTGCCACTGCACACGAGTCTGGGCAACACAGCGAGACACCAACTCAAAAAAAAAGCAAAAAACAACAAAAACAAAACTAGACTTTCATACAAATATAAAATGAACACATAAAAGAGATTTTATTTAACTCAGTAGTTAATGAAAAAACAACTAAGAAGCCGGGCTCTGTGGCTCAGTCTGTAATCCCTCACCTTTGGGAGGGTGAAGTGAGTGGATTGCCTGAGCCCGCGCATTCAAGACCCACCTGAGCAGGAGAGACCTCATCTCTACAATAAATAAAAAAATCAGCTGGGCGTGGTAGTGCATGCCTGTAATTCCGACTACTTGGAAGGTTGAGGCGGAAGGATTGCCAGAACCCAGCAGGTCGAGGCTGTGGTGGCCAAGAGTGGCCACTGCACTCCAGTCTGGGTGAAAAGAGTGAGACTCCAACTCAAAAAAACAAAAACAAAAACAAAAAACTAAGATATTATGTCGGTGACCTGCACTGACCAGGGAAGGGTTAGGACCGCACCGGTGAATCAGAACGGAGAGAAGAAAACTACTCGGAGGCAGCTCTTCTGGGAACAGTCTGGCCAAGACTGAAGCCGATTTTATTCAAACCTTTTCCAACTTATATACCATTTTCTATACCCTCCAGCAATGTGATAATCACTCACTGGGGGCGTACAAGTTTCGTGCTTTACAAACTATGCATCACAAGACCACCACGAGATCTGCAATTTCCAAGCAAACAATTCAAATTCCATGATGCCTGCCGTGCTTACATCAAGGTCACAGGTGCACAATTTCAATACAAATCGTTCATAGTGTTTTCCATAATGTTCAACGAATCATTCATATTATACTCTTTGCTCTATACCCTGATTAATACAAAAAACTTTCCTGAGTTAACTCTAGGTTCAATCCAAGTTCACTGATTCCCAATATTTTTAACAATTAATATTATCAACTTAACACTATACTATTAACCTATTACAATTTAACATAACGCCTTATAACTCAGTTAAAACTTATTCTTAAACTACAAAACTTTACTATAATTCATGTTTCATATGTCTAAACTTTAATTTTCATATGATCTAGTTATTAGACTTTAATACTATGCTATATCCTATTAAGCTATAACCTTATCGTTAAATTCTTTTTATAAATCATATAGTA
>NW_007189364.1:0-1036 GCF_000164805.1 Carlito syrichta
CAGACTGTACTCTGACTCAATTTGTGAATTTGGGACTGAGGAAAGTTAGGAAGCAATAGAGACTCACTGAGTTCATAAAGAATCCTTTGTTAGCAAAAGTAAGTTTTCATATTTTGTGACCTCCATAAAAAGATCCCCTATTTCAAACCAACATACATTGACTTATTGAAACCAGTTCTGCTTGCTTCATGCCTTCATAAATGTGCCTTGATTCCTCTAGTACATGGTGTAAGAAGCAGGACCAGAAGGAGGGGGCATGATAGAGAGGGCTGGAAAACTTGACAAATATTAAGGTGGGTAGTATGTTAAGAAGCACATAAAAATATTTGCCTTATGAATTTGTTTAGCATAAATCTTAATGCAGATATTTTAATTATATCATAATTACTTCAGTACAATAAATCAGAGTGGAAGATCTTTGACTTGATTTTTAGAATAAGCCATTATGGTAGATTTTTATGCATGACTCAAACTGGAAATGTTGGCACACATTTCATGTAAGTTTACTGGTCTATAGAAGGCCTGTGGTCACATCTCTAACATCTTAGGACACCTGCTTCATATTTTTAAAATGTTAGGCCTCTATTTGAAGCCTGGGAATCAGGAATTTCTTCAGTTATTACCCATCAAAGTTAAGTTCTTGGTAAAGACTTTTAATACTAGAGCTACTTGTAGTTTTGCCTAGTGCATTTCAGATGTTATAAAATGTGTAATATTTTAGATATTGGATCTGGATGGATCAAGTGCATATTCAACAAAGAAGTATACTCTATCCTATCAAAATTTTGGTTCATTAAAAATTTGGACTGCCAATGATGAAGCAATTTTAGCAATTGCCACTTTTCTATTCATTGTCTAAAGGAATCAGATAAATTCACATCTGACATCAAATCATTTATTACATTCATATCCTCTACCTTTTAAAAATAGCCATGAAAGGAACCAAATATAGGCTTAAAGATTAGTATAATAAATATGTTGGTCATGAGCATTTGATCCTCTCACCAATTTAATGAGAAGGAGAATCTCCTGGAAG
>NW_007189365.1:0-866 GCF_000164805.1 Carlito syrichta
CTTGACAAATATTAAGGTGGGTAGTATGTTAAGAAGCACATAAAAATATTTGCTTATGAATTTGTTTAGCATAAATCTTAATGCAGATATTTTAATTATATCATAATTACTTCAGTACAATAAATCAGAGTGGAAGATCTTTGACTTGATTTTTAGAATAAGCCATTATGGTAGATTTTTATGCATGACTCAAACTGGAAATGTTGGCACACATTTCATGTAAGTTTACTGGTCTATAGAAGACCTGTGGTCACATCTCTAACATCTTAGGACACCTGCTTCATATTTTTAAAATGTTAGACCTCTATTTGAAGCCTGGGAATCAGGAATTTCTTCAGTTATTACCCATCAAAGTTAAGTTCTTGGTAAAGACTTTTAATACTAGAGCTACTTGTAGTTTTGCCTAGTGGGTTTCAGATGTTATAAAATGTGTAATATTTTAGATATTGGATCTGGATGGATCAAATGCATATTCAACAAAGAAGTATACTCTATCCTATCAAAATTTTGGTTCATTAAAAATTTGGACTGCCAATGATGAAGCAATTTTAGCAATTGCCACTTTTCTATTCATTGTCTAAAGGAATCAGATAAATTCACATCCGACATCAAATCATTTATTACATTCATATCCTCTACCTTTTAAAAATAGCCATGAAAGGAACCAAATATAGGCTTAAAGATTAGTATAATAAATATGTTGGTCATGAGCATTTGATCCTCTCACCAATTTAATGAGAAGGAGAATCTCCTGGAAGACTCTCAAACCATAAGCTGTTACAGAAGAACAGCAATTTCTGAGTAATACCTGAAAAAGAAGAATAAAAGTAGCCTGAACTCTCTCACTTCTACTTCACTCTGCATGC
>NW_007189366.1:0-709 GCF_000164805.1 Carlito syrichta
CTCAGCCTTCCAAGTAGTTGAGACTACAGGTGCAATCTACCATGCCAGGCTAATAATTTTTTGATTTATTGTAGAGATGAGGTCTAGCGTGCGGGCTCAGGTAATTCACTCACCTCAGCCTCTTAAGGCACGGGATTACAGACTGAGCCACTGAGCCCATCTCCTTTTATTTTAAATCTATTTCTAAGTAAAGAAGATGCTTGCCATCCTACCTCTTTCACAGTAATAAACCAGAGAAAAAGTGTCACCAGAGATGTTGATGGCATATTTTATTGTATTTCATTTTGGTGTATTTGTGTACTTGTTAAATGTTTGTTAAATCAATTAATTATTGTGGAGCTGATGTTATCCAACTGTAGTCAGGAGAAAAAAATGACTATTAACATGACAAAATAGGCATCATGTTTTTGTCATTCTTCAACATTTAATCGAGCAGAGTAAAATAATTTCATTATAACAGTCATTTAATACAGTCATCTAAAGATATATATATATATATATATATACACTAATATATATATTAGTATAAAGATGTGGGGTACAATTTAGGGTTTTATGTACAAATTTGATTATGCAGGTACCCTTGTTGATGAGGTATGTCTCTCCCTCCCCTAGCAGTTTCCCTCAACTACCAATCACACACCCTCTCCTCTGACAGTTTTCCAATTCTGCCAATCCCTTTCTTCTAGTATTAAAATTGTTCAAGGTC
>NW_007189367.1:0-1172 GCF_000164805.1 Carlito syrichta
TCAGGTAATTTCACTCACCTCAGCCTCTTAAGGCACGGGATTACAGACTGAGCCACTGAGCCCATCTCCTTTTATTTTAAATCTATTTCTAAGTAAAGTAGATGCTTGCCATCCTACCTCTTTCACAGTAATAAACCAGAGAAAAAGTGTCACCAGAGATGTTGATGGCATATTTTATTGTATTTCATTTTGGTGTATTTGTGTACTTGTTAAATGTTTGTTAAATCAATTAATTATTGTGGAGCTGATGTTATCCAACTGTAGTCAGGAGAAAAAAATGACTATTAACATGACAAAATAGGCATCATGTTTTTGTCATTCTTCAACATTTAATCGAGCAGAGTAAAATAATTTCATTATAACAGTCATTTAATACAGTCATCTAAAGATATATATATATATATACACTAATATATATATTAGTATAAAGATGTGGGGTACAATTTAGGGTTTTATGTACAAATTTGATTATGCAGGTACCCTTGTTGATGAGGTATGTCTCTCCCTCCCCTAGCAGTTTCCCTCAACTACCAATCACACACCCTCTCCTCTGACAGTTTTCCAATTCTGCCAATCCCTTTCTTCTAGTATTAAAATTGTTCAAGGTCCACTCATAAGTGAGAATATAGGGTACTCTGTTCATTGTTTCTGTGATATATCAGTGAGTTTGATCGACTCCAGATACATCCAAGTTGCTGTGAAGTCCATATGTTTGTCCTTCTTTATGGCTGCATAATATTCCATTTTGAATATGTACCACATTTTTTTAATGCAGTCCAGCTTGATGGGCAACATGGTTGGTTTCATGTTTTTGCTATTATGAATAGAGCTGCAACAAACATATATGTGCAGGTATCTTTTTTTGTAGAATGAGTTGAGTTCTTCTGGGTATATTTCCAATAGTGGAAATGCTCAGTCATGTGGAAGGTCAATTTCTAGTTCTTTCAGAAATCACCACACTGTCTCCCAAAGAGGTTGTACTAGCTTGCATTCCTAACCAGCTGTGTAGAGGCATTCCTTTTTGTTGCCAGCATCTGTTGCTGGTTGTTTTATTCATGATGGCCATTCTTACTGGGATTAGGTGGTATCTTAATGTGGTGTTGACTTGCATTTCTCTGAAGATGAGTGAGGCTGAGCACTTTTTCGTGTGCCTGTTGGCTGCCCATATATCT
>NW_007189368.1:0-863 GCF_000164805.1 Carlito syrichta
TTTTTTAATGCAAGTCCAGCTTGATGGGCAACATGGTTGGTTTCATGTTTTTGCTATTATGAATAGAGCTGCAACAAACATATATGTGCAGGTATCTTTTTTTGTAGAAATGAGTTGCGTTCTTCTGGGTATATTTCCAATAGTGGAAATGCTCAGTCATGTGGAAGGTCAATTTCTAGTTCTTTCAGAAATCACCACACTGTCTCCCAAAGAGGTTGTACTAGCTTGCATTCCTAACCAGCTGTGTAGAGGCATTCCTTTTTGTTGCCAGCATCTGTTGCTGGTTGTTTTATTCATGATGGCCATTCTTACTGGGATTAGGTGGTATCTTAATGTGGTGTTGACTTGCATTTCTCTGATGATGAGTTAGGCTGAGCACTTTTTCGTGTGCCTGTTGGCTGCCCATATATCTTCTTCTTTTTTTTTTTTGAGTTGGAGTCTCACTCTGTTGCCCAGTCTACAGTGCAGTGGCCGCTCCTGGTCACTGCAGCCTCGACCTGCTGGGCTCCAGTGATCGTTCTGCCTCAGTCTTCCAAGTAGCCGGAATTACAAGCATGTGCTACCATGCCTGGCTGATTTTTTTATTTATTGTAGAGATGAGGTCTTGCTGCCCAGGCGGGTCTCGAACACAAGGGCTCAGGCAATCCACTCACCTCAGCCTCCCAAAGGCGCGGGATTACAGGCTGAGCCACCGAGCCCAGTTTGCCCATATATCTTCTTTTGAGAAGTGTCTATTCATGTCTTTTGTCTTTTTGAAAGGGGCTGTTTGTTTCCTTCACCCCATCTGAGTTCCTTGTAGATCCTAGATGTTAGGCCTTTGTCAGATATACGGTCGGCAAATATTTTTTTTCTCATTCTCTGGG
>NW_007189368.1:2237-4902 GCF_000164805.1 Carlito syrichta
GATTGAATGATGAGTAATATTTGCTTTGAAAGAAATTTAATCTTCCTGTATTTATTTTCTTCACTGTTTCTATTCTTTGGGAATGCATTTTTGCTTTGTTTTAGAGCTGATTTTAAAATTAGCTATTAACAATTATATAGTTTATATATGAATGTCATATAAATTATAAAGCATATAGAAAATTCATAATGTAATTTGTGCTTCTAAATACAAAAGCATAAAAATGTATGAAATTTCCTCCTTTTATAATTTTCTACCACTTTCCTGGGTAACAATTGTTAACTGACTATTGTCACATGGTCAGGAAGTGGGTGGGGTTTTATGGGTGCATGTACATGTATACCACATACACTTGAATTTAGGATTATAGGATTCCTGTTTACATATTGTCTTTCAACATGATTATTCTTACCACTTTCTCATAGACATATTTCCATGTCAGGATGTATTTTCATGTTTCTTACCTTATCTTTTTGTAATGATTTTATGGTATTATTTTATGGTATATATGTATTATTATTATTATTATTATTATTATGGTATATATGTATCTTCATTTATTTAACCAACTGTCTTTTAGTGTCTCTTTTTTATTATTGTTGTAATTTCATATATTGCTTCATTGAACATGCAGGATGAACTGTAGATTATTTTGTAAGAAAATTACCTAAATGAAGACTAGATTCAATAAATTGGACTGCTTGCCTTTTGTACTTTAATAGTCCTACTAAGTTATCCTCCAAGGAAGTTTGCATCATTTGATACAATATAGTATATTGTAATGGTAAAATGTTTGGACTAGAAGGCAGTGGGTTTGAATCCAAGTTCTGCTTAGCTGGGAATAGCCTGGTATAAGAGAATTAATATATCCGTGTCTCATTTTTCTCATCTATAAATAATGTCTACCTAACTGAGCTATTGTGAAATTGGATGTCTTAGCATAAGTCAGGTATGTAGGAATGGGCCTAGCCTATTTTTATTACAAAATGCTTTTTAGCTCATATAAGTATTAGCTGCTATAATTAACAACAGCACTTTGTAAGGATTTCCAAGATTGAAAAACGTGAGGTTTTGACTGATTGCTCTCCCAGAATGTTATTGCAGAGAATGTTGGCTTTGACTGGCTTTGACTCTAGGTAGCCCTGATGCCATTTGCATATGGACTGGTGTTAAGTATTCATATGTAGGCAAAAATACACATTAAGCACTTAAATTTGTATAATATGCATTAGTCCTGCCATTTACTAATCTGGTTTTCAGAGTTACTATACATCTATCCATAGTAATAGTAAAATATAAATAAACCCTATGTTTGTAGAGTATATACTTTTGATTTAATTCTATTATATCTTAGTAAGATTATTTAAATAATTATTTCACCTAAAAGTCTCATTTATATTTTTGTGGTATGTTTAGGTTTTTATGGGAGATTCCACAACAAAATGTACACAGGTTCTCCTTTTGCTTTTGCCAAGTCCTCATTGAGAATATTATCAATTACCACTCTGTGCCTCTGGATAAATTTTTATGTGATAAAATTCTGTTAGCTTAGAAATAGGAAAGCCTTTATCTTTTCTGACAAACTTATGTTTCTTTCACTTAGCTAATGGGAGTTAATTCATATCTACCTCTACATTTTAACTACCATGAATTTGTAACAGTTTTCTAGATCAAAGTCATGTCAGCTTTATCATTGGGCATTATTTCTTATTTTTGAAATATTTCCTTGTATTTGTCTCTTTTAAACTGGTGCAGATTTCTTATAAGGAGGTGTAATAAGGAAAGTAACATAGGAAAAGCTATATGGACTATGGATGGGATAAGAAATGATGAAATGAGCTCAAGGACAAGATACTGAAATTATCTGCAGGTGTAATTAGGAAGTACTGCTAATAACCATGGGAATGATTACAGAGAACAAGAGAGTAGTTTTTCAATGGCCTGGGTTCATGTTGGTTCGTTACTTTCTAGCTCTATAGCCTGGCAAAAATTAAATAAACTCCTTTGTGCCTTATTTTGTCATCTATAAAATAACAGCATTCATAGGCCCTATGTGATATGATTGTTGGTATGAACTTTAAATTCGCTCTTAAGCATTCTAGAATAGTGTTTGATGTTGAGTAAGTGCTAGGTATTTGGTATTACTTTTTTTAAAAAGGGACGATAACATTTTTAAAGTTATAGATATTGAGCTTCAATATAATTCTACAGTGTATTATTAAACAGAAGCCTATGAGTCTTTAGAAGTGGAAGTAAAGATTCCTGGAAGGCATTATAGATCCTCTCCATTAATTCATGCCAAACTAAATGAATTTATTTTTGATAGGCTTAATAGACTTGTACATCAGGAAGATGTACCTTGTGGAACTAAATTTCAGCCAGTCATTAGATGGAAGTCTGTTGTAAAACTCTTTTAGAAGTGATAGATGATTATGAACTTGTGTGATGGTATAAGTAAATGAATTTGTAGCAGATTGAACATCTATAGACAAAGAATATTGAGGAATCAGTATCAATCTGAAATAGGAGTCCCAGCAGCAGCTGCAGTGGTCAGTTTCCATTGCCTTGTTTAACTCTGTCTTGAATATTGTGCAGAGAGATACATCAAAATCGTGCTTGTCATATATGTGGCTGTCACAAAATGAAAAGAAAGAAACATGGGACA
>NW_007189369.1:0-836 GCF_000164805.1 Carlito syrichta
CTGAACAGGAAGCTTGACTCCAGAGTCCTTGCTTAAATATTGTGTAAATGAAAGAAAAAGAGCCGGACTCCATGACTCAGCCTGTAATTCCAGCGCTTTGGGAGGCTGAGGTGAGTGGATTGCCCGAGTCCGCGGGTTCAAGACCCACCTGGGCAACTTGATGAGACCTCATCTCTACAATAAATCAAAAAATTAGCCGGGTGTGGTAGTGCGCACCTGTAATTCCAGCTACTTGGAAGTCTGGGGCGGAAGTATCGCTGGAGCCCAACAGGCCAAGCTGTGGTGGCTGGGAGTGGCCACTGCAGTCCAGTCCGGGTGACAGAGTGAGACTCCAACTCAAAAAAAAAGAAAAAGAAGCAAATTAAAATACCTCGTGAGCAGCTCTAAATGTTCGATATTCCTGAAAATGGCCAGCATATCTATATTTCACAATAGAAATGCAGATCTCCTCAAGTAGGTTTCTGTGACTCAGTGTTTCATCTCATGCCTAATGTTTATTGCAAGAACTTTCTCTCTCTTTGCCATTGGCTTTAGTGAGGTGGCTACATGGTCCTCGCAAATTTCATTAATCTAGGGGTGTCACTGAGCCCTGTCAATAACTCTGAGTTCTTAGTCTATGTGACTGTAGAAGCAACAGATCTCTTATCTCAGCCACTGAGTTGGGGTTCAGTGAACATTTGTAGAATTTGCTCATCATGTTTTAATTTTTTTGAATCAGAGTCTCACTCTGTCACCCACGCTGGAGTGCAGTGGCACAATCCCAGCCTCACATGCTGGGCTCAAGTGATCCTTCTGCCTCATACTTTCAAAGTAACTGGAACGACAGGCCTGCACTA
>NW_007189370.1:0-1307 GCF_000164805.1 Carlito syrichta
CCTGGGGCGGAAGTATCGCTGGAGCCCAACAGGCCAAGCTGTGGTGGCTGGGAGTGGCCACTGCAGTCCAGTCCGGGTGACAGAGTGAGACTCCAACTCAAAAAAAAAGAAAAAGAAGCAAATTAAAATACCTCGTGAGCAGCTCTAAATGTTCGATATTCCTGAAAATGGCCAGCATATCTATATTTCACAATAGAAATGCAGATCTCCTCAAGTAGGTTTCTGTGACTCAGTGTTTCATCTCATGCCTAATGTTTATTGCAAGAACTTTCTCTCTCTTTGCCATTGGCTTTAGTGAGGTGGCTACATGGTCCTCGCAAATTTCATTAATCTAGGGGTGTCACTGAGCCCTGTCAATAACTCTGAGTTCTTAGTCTATGTGACTGTAGAAGCAACAGATCTCTTATCTCAGCCACTGAGTTGGGGTTCAGTGAACATTTGTAGAATTTGCTCATCATGTTTTAATTTTTTTGAGTCAGAGTCTCACTCTGTCACCCAGGCTGGAGTGCAGTGGCACAATCCCAGCCTCAACATGCTGGGCTCAGGTGATCCTTCTGCCTCAGCCTTCCAAGTAGCTGGAATGACAGGCCTGCACTACCATGCCTGTTTTTTTTTTCATTGTAGAGATTAGGTATTGCCAAGTTGTCCAGGTTGGTTTCAAACCCCTAGGCTCTGGCAGTCTTCTCACCTCCACCTCCCAAAATGCTGGGATTACAAATGTGAGCCACCATGTCCAGCAGCTCATGAATTTTACCAGTGGGAAAGGCTTTCTTTACACAGCCTGGTGTGTGTGACTCCTCCTAAGAGACAACCTCTTCATACTCCTGCTTATGTTTTGTATTGCACATGTGCTTTTCAATTGCAGCTGTGGATGATGATCACTTTAGGAATAAAAAGCCAAGTGTGGCACTGTTGTTTTGTATTAACTCTTTGATGAATTCTGCCAGGATTTAAGTGAGATTCACCTGCTCTTACATCATAGGATCTTTTGGGGATCTCTGCACATTGTGTTAGCAATTCAAGACAATGGCTTTACCTTTGTGGTTTTCAAATGTTGGAAACCTTCAAAGCATCACATCTATCTCAGCTCACCTGGCCATTCTTTGGTTTGTAAGCTAACTGAAAACCTTTTCCTTTGAGGCTTCTGTTATCATTCCATTCTTGGTGGACTCTTCTCCCAGAGTGCCCCTGTAGTGAGTGGACATGTGTCATTAGGGCCCTGGCAGACCTTGACCTGGGGTAGGTGTGTCACTGCTGCCTTGTGTAGCAGAGCTTCCTGGCATTAATTAGATGGGCCTCCAAATCAC
>NW_007189371.1:0-809 GCF_000164805.1 Carlito syrichta
TGATACAAGGGATTAAGACTTCAGAAGTCAAAGGAGGAAGTGATTTATTCTGACAATGAGGATAGAGTACAATGACTCGAACCAGACTTTGAAAGTTAACTTGGATTTTGATAGATAGAGAATGTGAGTAAAATATGAATTTCAGGAGACACTGAGTATGGTGACCAGGCTGCAGTGCAGGATTTATCAAGGAGTGCACTCAAGGGACACAGAGGCCTAACCAGTGTGGATTTTAGTGGCATAGCAATGAACTCAGGTTTTTTCTCTGGGCAATGAAGAACTATCAAATGTGTCAAATGTGTCTGAGGAGGAGCAGAATAGGATTGAATGTGTCAGAGGAGTATCAAGAAACTGCCTGAGGTCATGGCCATAGGATTGGAATAAGACTCACAAAGATGATTCTGCATTTCTGCTGTAGCTCATGCTATGGAGCAAGTAAAGACCAAGTATGAACTAAAACTCAGACCTTGACCTTAGCCTGCTCTACCTTTCACATGCACCAGGTCCTTCTGTGGGTGGAGGAGGCAGATGGTTAAGCCCTCAGATGTTCCTTGGAAGCTCAGAAGTCACATCTAGCAACCATATCTCTTGTCCCTTAATCAGAGCTACTGCCATTTCCTCACTTTACACATTTCATTTCCAGATAAGGTGATGTTTGAACAAAGGATTTTTTGACTACATATAAATTTGAAAAATCACTGAGATACGTGATTGTCAGAGTTCTGACACTAGTATCCTCAGCTGATTTCATGACATGCAAACTTCCAATCTGAAACACAGCAAATTAACACATATCCTTTCCAGGATCA
>NW_007189372.1:0-846 GCF_000164805.1 Carlito syrichta
CATTTCTGCTGTAGCTCATGCTATGGAGCAAGTAAAGACCAAGTCTGAACTAAAACTCAGACCTTGACCTTAGCCTGCTCTACCTTTCACATGCACCAGGTCCTTCTGTGGGTGGAGGAGGCAGATGGTTAAGCCCTCAGATGTTCCTTGGAAGCTCAGAAGTCACATCTAGCAACCATATCTCTTGTCCCTTAATCAGAGCTACTGCCATTTCCTCACTTTACACATTTCATTTCCAGATAAGGTGATGTTTGAACAAAGGATTTTTTGACTACATATAAATTTGAAAAATCACTGAGATACGTGATTGTCAGAGTTCTGACACTAGTATCCTCAGCTGATTTCATGACATGCAAACTTCCAATCTGAAACACAGCAAATTAACACATATCCTTTCCAGGATCAGACAGTGGATCTTCTGGTCAGATACAGTGGGATATGTAATCATGTCCCTCAGTGTAGAACTGTTAAGTATTTGGTTGATTTTTATGATGAATATAATGTTAAATGGAAAGCTGGGATGACCAACCTGAACAAGGAGAATAATACTTTCAAGTAAAAGTAATTCACCTTTATTCTATTAGTACCAATGAAGATAATTCATTTGAAAGTCTTCTTTGCATCAAAGTATTTAGGCCACAACACAAAGACTGCCTACAGTTTTGTAATGAAGGAGGACAAATACAGTGGTTGCAATAAGTTAGAATAATAATCTTACCATATTATGTCACAAAACTCCCAATAGACGTGTGCAGAAGCACTAATTTCAACATCACAGGAACAAACATTGCCACTATTTCTATAGTTTTCTTGTTAACTTCACAATACATAATATATGCAAAACAT
>NW_007189372.1:2241-4041 GCF_000164805.1 Carlito syrichta
TGGGAGGCCTTGCCCAGGAACAAGTCCTGCAGTCGTTCACCATCATCAGAAGTGTCTGGATGCTGATGGGAATCACTTGAGTAGCTCTTGTACTTGCAGATGTCAAATGTAACTTGGATTCATCTTTTGTTATCAGTATGTATTGAGCATTACAATTTTAATAGTTTTTTTTTCCTTTCTTAAGTTGTGCATACTTTTTTGGCACCCTCCATATATATACACACACACTTGTTTATGTATGGATTTACTATGATGAATTGATGTGTGTGGTTATGGAGGATGAGAAGGCCCCCCACCTACTGTCTGTAACCTGAATATCCAAGAAAGTTAGTGGTGTAATCAGGTCTAAGACCAAAAGTCTGAGCACCAGGAGACTCCAGGGTGTGACTACCAGTCCAAGGGCAGAAGAAGACCTACGTACCAGGCATAGGGCAAGCAAGAAGGGAGGGAGCAAAGGGGAGAGGTTTTTTCTCTGTGTTTTGTTCTATCTAGGCCCTCAGGGGATTGGGTGACACCCACCCATGTTGGGAAGAGCAATCTGGTCCACTGAGTCCAATAAGTCAGATAGCAATCACATGTGAAAACCCCTTCCACTCTCACAGACACATTCAGAAATGACATTTAATCTGGACTTCCTGTAGCACAGTCAAGTTGACACATACAATGAGCCATCGCACTGCCTAACACGTGTGACCTGTGAAAGTTTCCAAATGCATGATGAATGTGTGTTCAAGTTTTCTGGAATGATGGGTCCTTTTTTTTTACTTCTCTCCTCCTAAATCAGTCTGTTTTGTTCTGGACATGTTTTTTCCTATAGCCCAGGGAGAAAACTTTCATTTCCCCTTTACATGACTGCCTACAATCATTTACTATGATCCACCAATTCTATCTCAAAGGTCTTTGAGATCCAGTCTGATATCTCCATCCAAGTCCTTAAGGTTACCAATCTGAATGATTACCAGCATCTCTGCGTAATCATCATTTTCCTCATACTTTTATTCTCTGGTGCGCTAGCCACATTCATTTTATTACCTTGCTAAAGTATCTTTGGTGTCTTCACTGTAGAGAGAAGAGCTCTATCTTCTTACACATCACATGTCAACATTTATGACTGAAATGCATCAACTGTGGCTTGAAGGACTTGAGCACCTGTGGATTGTTCTCTTCATCTCACAGAAAGTCTCTTTGAATGCGCTCTAGTATTTTCTTCAGAAGAGAAGCATGTTCCCAGTGAAATGTGGGTCCTGGCATCCACCTGACTCTGTCATGTATTACTATTGACTGCTTCTACTTTCCAACCCACAGTTCTCAGGCCAGAATTTTTTTCTCTTTCTAAGCCCACCTTTTATTTCTTGGTCTTCAAAATTCAGGCAGAAAGCTCGTATACTATCCTAGCATCCTAAAACTTCAGAATCTCTTGAAAAACATGTCAAAATTCCTGAAACTTGTCCAGAAATATTCTGATTCACGAGGCATGGGAATAAGTCCAACATTTGAATTTTAAATAAGCACGTGAGGTGATTGGAATTTAGGGAACTGAAAGAATTAATTTCATAAACTAGAGCCCCAGAAACACAGTTTGGTCCTTTGGCTCCAGGGGACCTTTCTATCTTCTACTACAGGTGCCTACATCTGGCCTTTGTGCCTGACCCTGACACCTGCTGTCACTGATGCAACCCCTTCTGAAGGTTTCTTTTGTGTCTCCTGTCACTCCTTCTTCACCTATCTTTCTCTTAATTTCTTCTTTTGCCCCCCTGCTAACTCCATACTTTTATGAGTTATTTTCTGCCCCTCACCTCA
>NW_007189373.1:0-1069 GCF_000164805.1 Carlito syrichta
CATGAGATCATTCAAGAAAACTTCCCTTATCTAATCAGTGATACAAAAATTCAAACACAAGAGATTCAGAGAACCCCCGTAAGACAACAAATGAGAAGAGAACTCCTAGACACATAATAATTCGCCTAAATAAAGTAGGCACAAAAGAAAAAATCCTAAAGGCAGCAAGAGAAAAAGGCCAGATCACCCACCATGGAAGACCAATCAGAATAGCAGCAGATTTATCTGCAGAAACCCTGCAGGCTAGGAGAGCTTGGAGCCCTATCTTCAAAGTCCTAAAGGATAAACAATTTCAACCAAGAATAACCTACCCAGCCAAGCTAAGCTTCATCAGTGAGGGAGAATTAAAATCTTTCCCAGATATCCAATCCCTAAGAACTTATGCAGCCACAAAACCATCTCTACATGAAACACTTAAGAAAGTACTAAACACAGAAGAAAAGGAAAAAAGAACAACGTTCTTCACAAGAGTACAGGGAAAAGAATAAAATATACACGAACCAACCCCAAAAGCAAAAGAAAGACAAAAAAAAAAAAAAAGAAAAAACCAAGTGGAAGAACAATAACTCAATAAGAACTCCATGATAGGGATGAACTCTCACATTTCAATAATTAGTCTGAATGTGAATGGACTAAACGCACCACTGAAAAGACATAGAATGACAAAATGGATAAAATATCACCAGGCAACAATATACTGCCTTCAAGAGACCCATCTCACTAGAAAGGACATACACAGACTCAAAGTAAGAGGATGGGAAACAAATTTTCAGGCGAATGGAACACAGAAGAAAGGAGGAGTCGCGATCCTAATTTCAGACAAAATACCATTTAAGCTATCAAAAATTAAAAAAGATACAGAGGGCCACTACATAATGATAAAAGGTTCACTCCATCAACAAGAAATATCTATCCTAAACATATATGCACCCAACATAGGCGCACCAACATTCATAAAGCAACTTCTAGGAAAACTAAAGAAAGACATTGACTCTAACACCATAATAACTGGGGACTTTAATACACCACTCACAACCTTAGACAGATCATCAGGACGAAAAAATCAGCA
>NW_007189374.1:0-977 GCF_000164805.1 Carlito syrichta
CAAGAATAACCTACCCAGCCAAGCTAAGCTTCATCAGTGAGGGAGAATTAAAATCTTTCCCAGATATCCAATCCCTAAGAACTTATGCAGCCACAAAACCATCTCTACATGAAACACTTAAGAAAGTACTAAACACAGAAGAAAAGGAAAAAAGAACAACGTTCTTCACAAGAGTACAGGGAAAAGAATAAAATATACACGAACCAACCCCAAAAGCAAAAGAAAGACAAAAAAAAGAAAAAAGAAAAAACCAAGTGGAAGAACAATAACTCAATAAGAACTCCATGATAGGGATGAACTCTCACATTTCAATAATTAGTCTGAATGTGAATGGACTAAACGCACCACTGAAAAGACATAGAATGACAAAATGGATAAAATATCACCAGGCAACAATATACTGCCTTCAAGAGACCCATCTCACTAGAAAGGACATACACAGACTCAAAGTAAGAGGATGGGAAACAAATTTTCAGGCGAATGGAACACAAAAGAAAGGAGGAGTCGCGATCCTAATTTCAGACAAAATACCATTTAAGCTATCAAAAATTAAAAAAGATACAGAGGGCCACTACATAATGATAAAAGGTTCATTCCATCAACAAGAAATATCTATCCTAAACATATATGCACCCAACATAGGCGCACCAACATTCATAAAGCAACTTCTAGGAAAACTAAAGAAAGACATTGACTCTAACACCATAATAACTTGGGACTTTAATACACCACTCACAACCTTAGACAGATCATCAGGACAAAAAATCAGCAAGGAGATCCGGAACTTCAATGAGACTCTGGACCAAATGGACTTAATTGATACCTATAGAACACTCCATCCAAAGACCACAGAATACACATTCTACTCATCACCACATGGAACATATTCTAAGATCGACCACATAATTGGACACAAATCAAGTATAAGCAAATTTAAAAGGACTGAAATTCTGCCATGCCACCTTTTCGGACCACAG
>NW_007189375.1:0-788 GCF_000164805.1 Carlito syrichta
TGATAGGATTGGCCTTCTTTGAAATTATGGGAAGTAATGTGGAAGTTATATTTGAAAGCGTTAGAACACTTCACTGAGAATAAAAGCCTTCTTTAGTTCTTTTCAGTAAACCGATTTGGATTTTCCCCCTGATTTCCATCCAGTGGCGTCATTCGTGTTTACTTCACTCTGTGTCTTGCGATCCTAGGATTACCTAAGCCATTTTCATAATTGTAACCTCTTTAGGTAATCAGCGGGCACCAACATTCCCTTGAAGAGTGAAGGCTCATCATTCACTCAATCTTTGACTCAGCAAATAGTTTTGTGTAAAATAAAGCAGAGGATCCAAAGCAGAAGGATGGTCAGTGCCCTGCCCTTCAGCCTGCAACAGAGGGGGAGCCCAACTCAAAAAACAAAACAAAACAAAACAAAGCAGAAAGAAAGAGGAAGAAAAGAGAGAGGGAGGAAAAAAGAGCCTAGGGCCTGATGGCTTCACAGCTGAATTTGTCCAAGCAGGTGAAAAGCAAATATAAGTTTCATTTAAACTCTTCACCAAAATCGAAGAGGCAGAAATAATTCCCAACTGACTACATGAGCCCAGAACTACTCTGATAGCAAAACAAGACAGACACACGCAAAGTAAAAACAAAGAATACCACAGACCAATATCACTGATGTACACAGGCATGACAAAGTCTTAGCGAAAACCAAGTTAAACAGAACACTGCTTTTGTGCCTATTGTTAGAAATAGCAATTGAGGTGATTTTTGGCCTTTTCTATATTTCATTAGTAAAGGGGTATAAGTTTC
>NW_007189376.1:0-880 GCF_000164805.1 Carlito syrichta
AGTCCAAAGTCCCGAATTACAGTCCTTGAAGTGTCTCCAGAAACTTTAGTAGTAGTTTTCCTTCTGGGGCTTTATGACCTTCACAGCTTGTAATCGCCTTTCTTGTCCAGGTGTCTCCGTTACTTTTCTCTTATCCTGCCATGCTTGTTTCTAAAGAAAACTCAAAAGGAGCTTTTAGTAATGTTTCCCAGGCCCCCAAGGTTGCTTTCTGTCTTTAGCTAAGTTATCATAAAAGTGTCTGATTAGTATATTATGAGTTCAGTGAAAACCCGCTTTATAAATGTTAACTTAGAGTTTTAACTATTGAATTAAGTAAAAACCTTAAAGATATCTTTATCCTAAGTCAGTGAAAACAGTGTTATAAATCACCTGCATAACTCCTATGTAAGTGTTAGAACTTATAATGAATTCATAATGAACTTACTATAAACTTGTGCTTTTAAAAAACCTTATGTCTAAACACTAAACTACATAATTCTAAATCAAATAAGGAGTGGATATACTTATATCATTTATTACTTAAGCAATATCTAGTAACTTATAACCAAGTGAAAGAAAGAATTCTTGATGTGCTTCAGAGTTTAACCCTTGCATATGTTAGAAAAGGTCAAGCGGCATAGTGGGAAATGGAAAAATGAGCCATGACATTTCCAGGTTAGCTGTGAGTACTTCACATAAACATGCCATTTTCTTCTTCCACAACTGCACGGAATTTCTTCAGCTGTACCAACAGCAAAGACAGAAGACAGAAGGGCCTCAGCTGCCCGGACTCACTTTGTGGGCCGGGGGTCCTCAGCGCACCTGGACTTTGTCAATCAGCGGGCCTCCAAGCTGCTCCCAACAGTTTTCTTTTCTTTTTTATGTACAACAGGTCATCTGA
>NW_007189377.1:0-829 GCF_000164805.1 Carlito syrichta
TATCGCCTTTCTTGTCCAGGTGTCTCCGTTACTTTTCTCTTATCCTGCCATGCTTGTTTCTAAAGAAAACTCAAAAGGAGCTTTTAGTAATGTTTCCCAGGCCCCCAAGGTTGCTTTCTGTCTTTAGCTAAGTTATCATAAAAGTGTCTGATTAGTATATTATGAGTTCAGTGAAAACCCGCTTTATAAATGTTAACTTAGAGTTTTAACTATTGAATTAAGTAAAAACCTTAAAGATATCTTTATCCTAAGTCAGTGAAAACAGTGTTATAAATCACCTGCATAACTCCTATGTAAGTGTTAGAACTTATAATGAATTCATAATGAACTTACTATAAACTTGTGCTTTTAAAAAACCTTATGTCTAAACACTAAACTACATAATTCTAAATCAAATAAGGAGTGGATATACTTATATCATTTATTACTTAAGCAATATCTAGTAACTTATAACCAAGTGAAAGAAAGAATTCTTGATGTGCTTCAGAGTTTAACCCTTGCATATGTTAGAAAAGGTCAAGCGGCATAGTGGGAAATGGAAAAATGAGCCATGACATTTCCAGGTTAGCTGTGAGTACTTCACATAAACATGCCATTTTCTTCTTCCACAACTGCACGGAATTTCTTCAGCTGTACCAACAGCAAAGACAGAAGACAGAAGGGCCTCAGCTGCCCGGACTCACTTTGTGGCCGGGGGTCCTCAGCGCACCTGGACTTTGTCAATCAGCGGGCCTCCAAGGCTGGCTCCCAACAGTTTTCTTTCTTTTTATGTACAACAGGTCATCTGATATGCTCAGATTTGGAGCATCTATTTATTCAGAGGGCTGGG
>NW_007189378.1:0-853 GCF_000164805.1 Carlito syrichta
GTGAAAGATATGGGGAAGCTTAAATGCATATTACTGTGAAAGAAGCCAGTCAGAAAAGACTACATACTGTAGCCTTTATGTGACATATTGTCATACTTGCTATGACATTTTGGAAAAGGCAGAACTATAGAGACAGTGGCTCCCTGAGATTGGGGGTAGGGAGAGATGATCAGGCAGAGTACAGAAGCCTTGTATGGGAGTGAAGTTATTCTATACAGTACTCCAGTGGTGAACACATGTCATTGTACAGTCATCAAAACCTAGACAATGTACAACATCTACAGTGAACCCTAATGAAAACACAGTGGACTTTGGGTGATGATGTGTGAATATAGTTTCATCAGTTTTGATAATGTCCCCAGGTGGTGCAGGATGTTGAAAGTGTCAGATTTTGGGCATGTGCAAAGTCAGAGAGTTTATGGGAACTCCTTGGGATTTCCACTTACTTTGGCTGTGAACCTAAAACTACGCTAAAAAATAAAGTTTACTAATTAAAAAGTATATATACATATATCCTTTGACATTGTTAAAATTTACTTCATTCAATCTGTCCATTTATTTTACTGCTAGCTCTACCCTAGAGGTGATCAAATAAATAAATGCATCTCTTCTTTTATATTGTTGCTATTGATTCTAAATATCTATCCAATTATTAAGGAGTCTGAGAAACCTTTTTCTCTTTAATACCTGTGTTATTTATTGTTTCAGATTAAAGGTAATGGCTAGTGACATAATGCCTATCTCCTAATTAAAGAATTGAGAATCTGTGATTCATTCCATCTCAGTACATCCATCTTCTCTCTCTGGGATCTACATGGTGTTGTTCCCTGGGTAACTCCATTAAGTCAGCATG
>NW_007189379.1:0-825 GCF_000164805.1 Carlito syrichta
CAGTGTCTCACTCCAGAACAAAATGCAGAAATCCTAAATGCCTAGTATATTTTTTTAAATGTCTCACTCTAAGGCAGAGCAGATGGGCTTACTGTCCATTATAAGAGATTCAAGTTTTCTAATTCAAGGTTTATCTCCTGTAGATCAACATATTTTGTGTTTTATAGACAGGGTCTCATTTTGTTGCCCTGTCTGGCTTGCAGTCGTGGTTTCATTCTCAGATTCTTGGGCTCAACGATCCTCCTTTCTCAGCTTCCTGAACAGCTAGAGGTGCCAGTGTGTTCCAGGCATGGGATCTTGCTACGCTTATCAGTCTGGTCTCAAACTTCTGGCCTCAAGCAATTCTCCTAGATAAGACTCCCATAATATTGGAGTTGCAGTCATAAGTCACTGAATCCAACCTGTATCATATGACAAAATAGTACTCAGGAGTTTAGGAAAAAAGGAAATAATAATGCTCATCACAACATAAATGATTCTTCTTCTTTTTTTTTTTTTGAGTTGGATTCTCACTCTGTCACCCAGACTGGATGCAGTGGTATGCTCTCAGCCATCACAGCCTTGGCCTTTTGGGTCCAGCATTCTTTCCGCCTCCGCCTTCCAAGTAACTGGAACTACGGGCGCGTCCTACCATGCCCGTCCTATTTTTGATTTATTATAGATGCGAGGTCTCGCCAAGATGCCTGGGTGGGTCTCAAACCCTAGGACTCTAACAATCCACTCGCCTCAGCCTCCCAAAGTGCTTGGATTACAGGCTGAGCCACTGAGCCTGGCCCACAAATGATTCTTAAGTGGTAAGTTCACTAAAGGATGCCAGACATAAAA
>NW_007189380.1:0-788 GCF_000164805.1 Carlito syrichta
TCTCCTGTAGATCAACATATTTTGTGTTTTATAGACAGGGTCTCATTTTGTTGCCCTGTCTGGCTTGCAGTCGTGGTTTCATTCTCAGATTCTTGGGCTCAACGATCCTCCTTTCTCAGCTTCCTGAACAGCTAGAGGTGCCAGTGTGTTCCAGGCATGGGATCTTGCTACGCTTATCAGTCTGGTCTCAAACTTCTGGCCTCAAGCAATTCTCCTAGATAAGACTCCCATAATATTGGAGTTGCAGTCATAAGTCACTGAATCCAACCTGTATCATATGACAAAATAGTACTCAGGAGTTTAGGAAAAAAGGAAATAATAATGCTCATCACAACATAAATGATTCTTCTTCTTTTTTTTTTTTTTGAGTTGGATTCTCACTCTGTCACCCAGACTGGATGCAGTGGTATGCTCTCAGCCATCACAGCCTTGGCCTTTTGGGTCCAGCATTCTTTCCGCCTCCGCCTTCCAAGTAACTGGAACTACGGGCGCGTCCTACCATGCCCGTCCTATTTTTGATTTATTATAGATGCGAGGTCTCGCCAAGATGCCTGGGTGGGTCTCAAACCCTAGGACTCTAACAATCCACTCGCCTCAGCCTCCCAAAGTGCTTGGATTACAGGCTGAGCCACTGAGCCTGGCCCACAAATGATTCTTAAGTGGTAAGTTCACTAAAGGATGCCAGACATAAAAACAACTTTTTTATTAAATTACATAAGATTCTAAATCACAAAATCAGTAAGACACAAAACAGATCAGTGAATATCAAAAGCCAACGTTAGAAAGAA
>NW_007189381.1:0-876 GCF_000164805.1 Carlito syrichta
CGTGGTTTCATTCTCAGATTCTTGGGCTCAACGATCCTCCTTTCTCAGCTTCCTGAACAGCTAGAGGTGCCAGTGTGTTCCAGGCATGGGATCTTGCTACGCTTATCAGTCTGGTCTCAAACTTCTGGCCTCAAGCAATTCTCCTAGATAAGACTCCCATAATATTGGAGTTGCAGTCATAAGTCACTGAATCCAACCTGTATCATATGACAAAATAGTACTCAGGAGTTTAGGAAAAAAGGAAATAATAATGCTCATCACAACATAAATGATTCTTCTTCTTTTTTTTTTTTTGAGTTGGATTCTCACTCTGTCACCCAGACTGGATGCAGTGGTATGCTCTCAGCCATCACAGCCTTGGCCTTTTGGGTCCAGCATTCTTTCCGCCTCCGCCTTCCAAGTAACTGGAACTACGGGCGCGTCCTACCATGCCCGTCCTATTTTTGATTTATTATAGATGCGAGGTCTCGCCAAGATGCCTGGGTGGGTCTCAAACCCTAGAACTCTAACAATCCACTCGCCTCAGCCTCCCAAAGTGCTTGGATTACAGGCTGAGCCACTGAGCCTGGCCCACAAATGATTCTTAAGTGGTAAGTTCACTAAAGGATGCCAGACATA
Organism: Carlito syrichta; assembly: GCF_000164805.1. NCBI lineage: Eukaryota > Metazoa > Chordata > Mammalia > Primates > Tarsiidae > Carlito > Carlito syrichta. Next base: position 619 of record NW_007189381.1, read on the forward strand.
AAAACAACTTTTTTATTAAATTACATAAGATTCTAAATCACAAAATCAGTAAGACACAAAACAGATCAGTGAATATCAGAAGCCAACGTTAGAAAGAAGAATGGACTGCGATAGGGATGTACGGTGCTAGAACATTGTATATTATGATTTCTCTAGTGGCTACATCATTGTATGCATTTGTGACAATCCAAATTGTTCAATTAAAATTGAAGGAACAATCTGTCAGATATCTCTCAATATAACTGACTTAAAATTTTC
>NW_007189382.1:0-738 GCF_000164805.1 Carlito syrichta
CTCCTAGATAAGACTCCCATAATATTGGAGTTGCAGTCATAAGTCACAAGAATCCAACCTGTATCATATGACAAAATAGTACTCAGGAGTTTAGGAAAAAAGGAAATAATAATGCTCATCACAACATAAATGATTCTTCTTCTTTTTTTTTTTTTTGAGTTGGATTCTCACTCTGTCACCCAGACTGGATGCAGTGGTATGCTCTCAGCCATCACAGCCTTGGCCTTTTGGGTCCAGCATTCTTTCCGCCTCCGCCTTCCAAGTAACTGGAACTACGGGCGCGTCCTACCATGCCCGTCCTATTTTTGATTTATTATAGATGAGAGGTCTCGCCAAGATGCCTGGGTGGGTCTCAAACCCTAGGACTCTAACAATCCACTCGCCTCAGCCTCCCAAAGTGCTTGGATTACAGGCTGAGCCACTGAGCCTGGCCCACAAATGATTCTTAAGTGGTAAGTTCACTAAAGGATGCCAGACATAAAAACAACTTTTTTATTAAATTACATAAGATTCTAAATCACAAAATCAGTAAGACACAAAACAGATCAGTGAATATCAGAAGCCAACGTTAGAAAGAAGAATGGACTGCGATAGGGATGTACGGTGCTAGAACATTGTATATTATGATTTCTCTAGTGGCTACATCATTGTATGCATTTGTGACAATCCAAATTGTTCAATTAAAATTGAAAGGACAATCTGTCAGATATCTCTCAATATAACTGACTTAAATTTTCA
>NW_007189383.1:0-777 GCF_000164805.1 Carlito syrichta
CTTGGTGAGACCTCATCTCTACAATAAATAAAAAAGTTAACCACGGTTTGGTAGCGCACCCCTGTACTTGGAGGCTGAGACAGAAGGAGCTTGCCACTGCACTCCGGTTTAGGTGACAGAGTAAGACTCCAACTCAAAAAAAAAGAGAAGAAATTAAGAGGAAACTTTCTAAAAAAACCTCGAGACAAATGCAAATAAAAACACAACACACCAAAATGTATGGGATGCAACAGAAAAATTTAAGTGGAAAATTCATAGTATTAAGTGCTTACATAAACAAAAAATAAATATCCTAAAAAGACAACCTAACATTATAACTTATGGAACTAGTAAAAGAACAATCTACGGTCATTCTTAGGTATATGTGAGAGATTGTTTCCAGGATTCCCTGCATACATCAAAATCTGCATGTACTTGAGTCCTGCCCTCAGACCTGTGAAATACACATATACAAAAAGTCAGCCTAGCATACACTCAGATTTCCCACAAATACTGTATTTAAAAAAAAAAAATCTGTGTCTGGGAAAACCGACTGACCACATGCAGAAGATTAAAACAAGATTCATACCTAACACAATATGCAAAAATCAACTCAAAATGGATCAAAGTCCTAAATGCAAAACCTCAAACTATAAGAACCATAGAAAATGCAGGAGACACCCTTATAGAAATTGGAACTGGCACTAATTCCTGATCACAACCCCAGTGTCAATGTCATAGAGATAAGATAGATAAGTGGGACCTCATCAAACTGACAGCTTCTGCAAAGTCAAAGAA
>NW_007189384.1:0-673 GCF_000164805.1 Carlito syrichta
CATGCAAATAAAAACACAACACACCAAAATGTATGGGATGCAACAGAAAAATTTAAGTGGAAAATTCATAGTATTAAGTGCTTACATAAAGAAAAAATAAATATCCTAAAAAGACAACCTAACATTATAACTTATGGAACTAGTTAAAGATCAATCTACGGTCATTCTTAGGTATATGTGAGAGATTGTTTCCAGGATTCCCTGCATACATCAAAATCTGCATGTACTTGAGTCCTGCCCTCAGACCTGTGAAATACACATATACAAAAAGTCAGCCTAGCATACACACAGATTTCCCACAAATACTGTATTTAAAAAAAAAAAAATCTGTGTCTGGGAAAACCGACTGACCACATGCAGAAGATTAAAACAAGATTCATACCTAACACAATATGCAAAAATCAACTCAAAATGGATCAAAGTCCTAAATGCAAAACCTCAAACTATAAGAACCATAGAAAATGCAGGAGACACCCTTATAGAAATTGGAACTGGCACTAATTCCTGATCACAACCCCAAGTGTCAATGTCATAAGAGATAAGATAGATAAGTGGGACCTCATCAAACTGACAAGCTTCTGCAAAGTCAAAGAAACCATTGAGAAAGCAGAGAGACAGTCCACAGATTGGGTAAACATATTTGCCAACTGTATATCTGACAAATGTCTAACAT
>NW_007189385.1:0-818 GCF_000164805.1 Carlito syrichta
TGTTCTCACCCATAAGCAGGCCTTGAACAACAATCATAATAACATAAAAAATAGATTTTCAGTAGTAGGAAACTACCAGGGGAGGAGGGTGGGCAGGATTACAGCAGTGGAAACTGCCAGGGAAAGGGGATCATGCCTCATCAAGAGTACCTTATATGAGTATTTGTATAACTAACCCTGAATTGTACCCCACATATTCAAAATAAAAAATAAAATCTGTACAAATGGACACACAATTTAAAGTCATGATATCCAAGCGTCAACTGTTAGCCACAATGTAAGGAAAGAAGAAAATTTTAAATGATCAAAGCAGAGATAAATATAAGACCAGGAAAACAAATAGAAAGGGTCAAAAAGCTAAGAGATGAATTTTTGTTTGAAAAGCTAAACAAGCCGGGCTTGGTGGCTCAGTCTGTAATCTCACGCCTTTGGGAGGCTGAGGTGAGTGGATTGCCTGAGCCCGTGGGTTGGAGACCCGCCTGGGCAGTGAGACCTCATCTCTACAATAAATCAAAAACTCAGCCAGGTGTGGTGGCGCATGCTTGTAATTCTGGCTACTTGGAAGGTTGAGGCGGAAGGATCGCCGGAGCCCAGCAGGTGGATGCTATGGTGGCCAGGAGCGACCACTGCACTCCAGTCTGGGCGACAGAGTGAGACTCCAACTCAAAAAAATAAAAATAAAAGCTAAACAAAATTGGCAAACTTCTAGCAGACTAAGAAAAAGAGAAATTAAGAAAGAGACACTGCATAAAAAGGAGAAATAAAAAGTAAATATTACACTAATAACAAAGAAACAAAGAATACTACTAGGAACAATT
>NW_007189386.1:0-1037 GCF_000164805.1 Carlito syrichta
ACAGCAGTGGAAACTGCCAGGGAAAGGGGATCATACCTCATCAAGAGTACCTTATATGAGCATTTGTATAACTAACCCTGAATTGTACCCCACATATTCAAAATAAAAAATAAAATCTGTACAAATGGACACACAATTTAAAGTCATGATATCCAAGCGTCAACTGTTAGCCACAATGTAAGGAAAGAAGAAAATTTTAAATAATCAGAGCAGAGATAAATATAAGACCAGGAAAACAAATAGAAAGGGTCAAAAAACTAAGAGATGAATTTTTGTTTAAAAAGCTAAACAAGCAGGGCTTGGTGGCTCAGTCTGTAATCCCACGCCTTTGGGAGGCTGAGGTGAGTGGATTGCCTGAGCCCGTGGGTTGGAGACCCGCCTGGGCAGTGAGACCTCATCTCTACAATAAATCAAAAACTCAGCCGGGCGTGGTGGCGCATGCTTGTAATTCTGGCTACTTGGAAGGTTGAGGCGGAAGGATCGCCGGAGCCCAGCAGGTGGATGCTACGGTGGCCAGGAGCGACCACTGCACTCCAGTCTGGGCGACAGAGTGAGACTCCAACTCAAAAAAATAAAAATAAAAGCTAAACAAAATTGGCAAACTTCTAGCAGACTAAGAAAAAGAGAAATTAAGAAAGAGACAACTGCAATAAAAAGGAGAAATAAAAAAGTAAATATTACAACTAATAACAAAGAAACAAAAGAATACTACTAGGAACAATTATATGTCAACAAATTGGATAACCTAGACAAATGAATTATTGCTCAAAATCTATAACCTATCAAGACTGAATCATAAATAATTTGAAAGTTTGAACAGAAAAATACCAAGAAGATTAAATGAATCATTAAATGTCTCCCATGGAGGAAAAAAATCCAGGAGAAAATAGATTTGTGGCTGAACACCAAACATTTAAAGAAAAATGAATCAAATTCTTCTTAAATTCTAAAATATGAGTGGGAATGTCCTCCCCCCACAAAATGGAATTATCTTTTGGCAGATGGGCCCTTACTGTACAGGCTTTGCCCACTAGGTA
>NW_007189387.1:0-818 GCF_000164805.1 Carlito syrichta
CTTGATAGGTGTATTGCATCAAACAAAAAGTACTTTGAAGAGGCTGAAGTTTAAATGTAAAACATTCAACTTATTTACACAATTTTTAAATAAACTCTAGTGTTTTGGGGGGCAGTCCCCTCTCATATTGTAGAGAAGGAAATACTTCTGAATTTATTTTACAAGACCAGCATTACCCTAATATGAAAGCCAGACAAAAATATAAGAAAATAAAGCTGCAAGTCATTATTACTGATGAACATAAATGTAAAATTTGTAAACAAAATACTAACCAGGTGAATTCAGTATGTTAAAAGGATCATTTATCTTTATTAACTGAGACTTATTCCTGATATGTAAGCATGAATCAACATATGCAAATCAATCAACCGATCAAAGACAAAAAAAGTTGATCCTTTCAAATGATACCAAACCATTCAATAGAATTCAGGAACTATTCATAATAAAAACTCTTAACAAATTAGTACTAGAAGAAACATACCTTAAAACAATTAAGCCTATTAATGACAAAATATCATTATATGAAATGGGGAGATTTGAAAGTCTTTTTATCTAAAACCTGGAAAATACAAATATGCCAATTTGTAACACTTTTCTTAAATGTAGTAGTGATATTTCCATTCAGAGAAATCAGGCAAGAGAATTTTTTTAAAAAACATCCAAATTGGAAAGGAAATAAAACTGTCTTTATTTTTAAATAATTTTCTTTCTTTCTTTCTTTCTTTCTTTCTTTCTTTCTTTCTTTCTTTCTTTCTTTCTTTCTTTCTTTTTCTCTTTCTTTCTTTTTTTTTGAAAGCCAGGATCTCATTCTGTTGCCC
>NW_007189388.1:0-797 GCF_000164805.1 Carlito syrichta
CCAGGTGAATTCAGTATGTAAAAGGATCATTTATCTTATTAACTGAGACTTATCTGATATGTAAGCATGAATCAACATATGCAAATCAATCAACCGATCAAAGACAAAAAAAGTTGATCCTTTCAAATGATACCAAGCCATTCAATAGAATTCAGGAACTATTCATAATAAAAACTCTTAACAAATTAGTACTAGAAGAAACATACCTTAAAACAATTAAGCCTATTAATGACAAAATATCATTATATGAAATGGGGAGATTTGAAAGTCTTTTTATCTAAAACCTGGAAAATACAAATATGCCAATCTGTAACACTTTTTTTAAATGTAGTAGTGATATTTCCATTCAGAGAAATCAGGCAAGAGAATTTTTTTAAAAAATTGGAAAGGAAATAAAACTGTCTTTATTTTTAAATAATTTCTTTCTTTCTTTCTTTCTTTCTTTCTTTCTTTCTTTCTTTCTTTCTTTCTTTCTTTCTTTTTTCTTTTTTCTTCTTTCTTTTCTTTTTTTTTGTAAGCCAGGATCTCATTCTGTTGCCCCAGCTTGAGGTGAAGTGTTGTGATCATAACTCACTGTAACAATGAACTTCTGTGCTCAAGCAATTCTCCCACCTCAGCATTTCAAAGAGCTAGAACTACAGGTCCATGCTACTATGTCTGGCTAATTTTCCTTTCTTTCTTCTTTCTTTTTTTAATTTTTAGAGAGTAGGTCATGCAGTATTGCCCAAGCTGATCTTAAACCCCTAACCGTAGGTGATTCTTCTGCCTCATGCTCAAAATATGCTGGGTTACAGGAG
>NW_007189389.1:0-912 GCF_000164805.1 Carlito syrichta
GTTGTGATCATAACTCACTGTAACAATGAACTTCTGTGCTCAAGCAATTCTCCCACCTCTCCATTTCAAAGAGCTAGAACTACAGGTCCATGCTACTATGTCTGGCTAATTTTCCTTTCTTTCTTCTTTCTTTTTTTAATTTTTAGAGAGTAGGTCATGCAGTATTGCCCAAGCTGATCTTAAACCCCTAACCGTAAGTGATTCTTCTGCCTCATGCTCCAAAATATGCTGGGTTACAGGAGTGAGCAACTGTGCCATGCCAACATAATATTATATGTGGCAAAAAATTCTAAAGACTCCACCAAAAATCTATTCTAACTGATAAATTTAGTAAAGTTTGCAGGATATATGCTCAACATACAAAAAATCATAAGAATTTCTACACATCAATAGCAAAAAAGGTAGAAAAAAGTTAAAAATAAAAATCTAATTTGCAATAGTTACCCAAAAACCCTTGTAATAATTTAACCAAGATAGTGAAAAATCTTTATAATAAACACTACAAAACATTGATTAAAAAATAAATTGAAGCCGGACTCAGTGGCTCAGCCTGTAATCCCGTGCCTTTGGGAGGCTGAGGTGAGTGGATTGCCTGAGCCCGCGGGTTCGAGACCCGCCTGGGCAACTTGGCGAGACCTCATCTCTACAATAAATCAAAAATGAGCCGGGCATGGTCGCGCGCGCTTGTAGTTCCAGCTACTTGGATGGCTCCAGCGAAAGTATCGCCGGAGCCCCGCAGGTCAAGGCTGCGGTGGCCGGGAGCGGTCACTGCACTCCAGTCTGGGTGACAGAGTGAGACTCCAACGCAAAGAAATAAAAATAAATAAATAAATAAAATAAATAAATTGAGGGCCAGGTGCAATGACTCACACCTGTAATCCCAGAATTTGGAAAGCTAAGGCAATAGGATTG
>NW_007189390.1:0-772 GCF_000164805.1 Carlito syrichta
GTGTATACTAGTATAGCTTCTGTGGAAATCAGTGTGGTGTTTCCTAAAAGTTCTAAAAATTGACCTTCCATATGACTCCACAATCCCTCTACTGGGAATATACCCAGAAGAACTCAAATCCCTCTATAAAAAAGATACCTGCACACATATTTATTGCAGCATTGTTCACAATAACAAGATCATGAGGACTGGATTAAAAAAATGTGGTACATATACATGATGGAATACCACACAGCTATAAAAAAGAACAAAATCATGAACTTCGCAGCAACCTGGAGGGAACTAGAGTTTATAATATTGAGTGATCTCTCACAAAAACAAAGATCTTAGTGTCACATGTTCTCACTCATAAGTGTACCTTGAACATCTAACGTAATACTATAAAAAAAGTGGTGGTAACTATGAGGGGGCAAGGAGGGGAAGGGAGGTGGGATTAACAGAAGTCAATATCTGTCTGAGGTCAGGGGGACACCCATTATCAACAAGGGTGACTGAATGATGAATATCTGTATACCTAACCCTTAACTGCACCCCAAAATTAAAAAAAGAGAAATACTCAAAGTTGTTCTAGATACTAAAACAAAAACAAAAGGTAAAAATGCTTCAATAGAACAAAGTTAGAAATTATGAAGTTCATAGATTTTATTGACTCCAACACAACAGAGAAAATAAATAAATAAATAAATAAATAAAACTAGATAACAATCAACATGATGAATGGAATTGGACCTTACATATCATTGTTAACTCTGAAATTGTCTCAATGACCAAA
>NW_007189391.1:0-1556 GCF_000164805.1 Carlito syrichta
ACAAGGAAATGGAAGCACAGTGAGAATCCTGAACTGAAACAAAGTTACACATGAGAGTGATTAAAATGAATCTGTTTGTTTTTGATTCAATAGGAATCCAAAATAAAGTTGATCTGATTAACAAGGATCAGTAGAAAAGTTAGTGAAGATTCTCTTTCTTTGAAACTGATAAAGGCAAGGAAATAACCCTTGCAAACAATGGAGGCCTTTAATTCACAGGCTCCAACACTGAAAGTCATTGCGAAGTGGAGTTTTGGGGGTTTCAGGTTTTAATTTGAGCTGTACAAGCAGGTGCAGTGATGGAGGAAGAACTTCTATGATTATACTGTTGCCACTCCTGGCAAATGAAATTCACCATTAATCCTACTTTATGCATTTTATCATAGAGACTCTGTCAGTGCTGACCTGTTTACTGGCATTCACTCCCTAGGTACTTCTCTTACCTTGGGACTTGGGATCCTGAGAGGGAGAAAAGAAAACAAGCAAAGGCAAGTTTCAGCGTCAGATCTGAAAAACAAAATTCCAGCAAAAGAAATTCCAGCCGTGAAACAATGTGGCCAGGAACATTCTAGGAGCAAGTAGGGGTAGAAAATGCCTCTTTCTAAAGCAAAAGCCTCTTATTTCATCCCTGGTGGTGACCTGGCCCTCAGAGCAGTGTCCCTGCCCACCCCCCAGCCCAGCCTCTGCAGTGGACCCTGAAGGTTGCTCCAGTTTTTTTAACAGCTCTCCTGTCATGAGTAGGAAAACACATAGATGCTTCCACTTATCTTTGTTTCATTTTTTATCTTGGGCAAAGTTTGGAGACAGCAGCATCAGGAGAAAAATTTCATCATAGCAATAGAGTCAGGGTATTCATTTATTTTGGCCCATCGGTGTTCAGGCACATCACACAGATGCTTCTGAGAGTCTTTGAGTTCAGCAAGTGAGTGTTTGGGGAAGGAGGAGAGGATGGTGCAAGGTGGGAGAAGTTCCCATGGCACATTCACCCTTGTGTTGGCCATGCTGATCTCCCTAAACATTAAATCAGATCCCTTGAAATGAATGTCCCTTATGTTTTTCCTGGCTAGGTCATACAAATATTCTTCATCTCAGTCTTACATATGATATATTTTCTCGTTCTCACTCCTAGAAGTGACAAATAAATAGTAGAGGCACAACTCCTGTATCATTTCCTACATGAATGGACACATGAGAAGCTCCTTGTTGCAATATTCTACTGCCTATGAGAAGTTTAATGAGGTAGTAAGACATGGATACTCTCTCTTATGCTTCTGTAAAAAATATGAGTAGGGAAAATGAATAAAGGACACCCTCTCGAATAAATGGTGCTGGAAAGACAAGACAGTCATATACAGAAGGATGATACTGGACTCCATTTCTCACCATACATAAAAATTAACTCAAAATGGATTAAAGATTTAAATGTATGACCTAAAACTAAAATGCTAGAAGAAAATGTAGGAAAATCTCTGCTGGACATGGTCTACGCAAAGAATGTACAAGACCTCAAAAGCGTAGCACAAAACCGAAACTAAACAAATGAGACTTAACTAAAA
>NW_007189392.1:0-883 GCF_000164805.1 Carlito syrichta
GTTCAGGCACATCACACAGATGCTTCTGAGAGTCTTTGAGTTCAGCAAGTGAGTGTTTGGGGAAGGAGGAGAGGATGGTGCAAGGTGGGAGAAGTTCCCATGGCACATTCACCCTTGTGTTGGCCATGCTGATCTCCCTAAACATTAAATCAGATCCCTTGAAATGAATGTCCCTTATGTTTTTCCTGGCTAGGTCATACAAATATTCTTCATCTCAGTCTTACATATGATATATTTTCTCGTTCTCACTCCTAGAAGTGACAAATAAATAGTAGAGGCACAACTCCTGTATCATTTCCTACATGAATGGACACATGAGAAGCTCCTTGTTGCAATATTCTACTGCCCATGAGCAGTTTAATGAGGTAGTAAGACATGGATACTCTCTCTTATGCTTCTGTAAAAAATATGAGTAGGGAAAATGAATAAAGGACACCCTCTCGAATAAATGGTGCTGGAAAGACAAGACAGTCATATACAGAAGGATGATACTGGACTCCATTTCTCACCATACATAAAAATTAACTCAAAATGGATTAAAGATTTAAATGTATGACCTAAAACTAAAAATGCTAGAAGAAAATGTAGGAAAATCTCTGCTGGACATGGTCTACACAAAGAATGTACAAGACCTCAAAAGCGTAGGCAACAAAACCGAAACTAAACAAATGAGACTTAAACTAAAAAGCTTCAATGCAGTGGAAAAAAATGATCAACAAAGTGAAGAAAAAACTTGTTCAATGGGAGAAAATATTTGCAAAAGTTTTGTTCAACAGGAGAATGATATCCAGAATATATAAAAAATTCAAATAACCCAACAGAGGAAAAAATCTAATTAACAAACAAAAAATAATTCATTAAAAAATTGGCAAAGCGTCACCCC
>NW_007189393.1:0-2209 GCF_000164805.1 Carlito syrichta
GTTTTTCCTGGCTAGGTCATACAAATATTCTTCATCTCAGTCTTACATATGATATATTTTCTCGTTCTCACTCCTAGAAGTGACAAATAAATAGTAGAGGCACAACTCCTGTATCATTTCCTACATGAATGGACACATGAGAAGCTCCTTGTTGCAATATTCTACTGCCTATGAGCAGTTTAATGAGGTAGTAAGACATGGATACTCTCTCTTATGCTTCTGTAAAAAATATGAGTAGGGAAAATGAATAAAGGACACCCTCTCGAATAAATGGTGCTGGAAAGACAAGACAGTCATATACAGAAGGATGATACTGGACTCCATTTCTCACCATACATAAAAATTAACTCAAAATGGATTAAAGATTTAAATGTATGACCTAAAACTAAAAATGCTAGAAGAAAATGTAGGAAAATCTCTGCTGGACATGGTCTACGCAAAGAATGTACAAGACCTCAAAAGCGTAGGCAACAAAACCGAAACTAAACAAATGAGACTTAAACTAAAAAGCTTCAGTGCAGTGGAAAAAAATGATCAACAAAGTGAAGAAAAAACTTGTTCAATGGGAGAAAATATTTGCAAAAGTTTTGTTCAACAGGAGAATGATATCCAGAATATATAAAAAATTCAAATAACCCAACAGAGGAAAAAATCTAAATAACAAACAAAAAATAATTCACTAAAAAATTGGCAAAGCGTCACCCCCCTTGGGTCTCCTCCCATTGTGGGAGCTTTCTGTCCTCTGAATAAATCCTGCTTTCTCAAAAAAATAAAAATTAAAAATTAAAAAATGACCAAAGACACATGCAAGTTACCACCCACAAGTATATGAAAAACTGCTCAACATTTCTCACCATCAAGGAAATGCAAATCAAAAACACAATGAGGTATCATCTTTCCCAAGTTTGAATGTCTATTATTAAAAAGACAAAAAGTAACAGATTTTGAAGATGCAGAGAAAAGGGAACTCATATACACTGTTGGTAGGAATATTGTTAGAAATGTAGTGTCGTTTCTATGGAAAAACAGTGTGAAACATTTGTAAAAAACTAAAAGCAAAATTACCACTCAATTTAATAATTCTACTACAGGATATCTACCTGAAGGAAAATAGATAAAATATCAAAGAAATACCTGCACTCACATGTTTGTTGTAGCCCTATTCACAAAAGCAAAGCTATAGAATCAACCTGTGTCCATCAGCAAATAAATAAGTAAAGAAAATGTGGTACATATACACAATGGAATGTCACTTGGCCATGCAAAAATGAAATCATGTAATTTGCAGCAACATTGATGGAACTCTCTTGACCATTATCTTAAGTGAAATAAAGCAGACACAAAAAGACAAAAATAAAGTGTTCTCATTTATTTGTGGGAACCAAAAGTGTGATCACATGGAGGATAGTAAGTGGGAAGACAGATAACACACTAGGAAGGGTGAGGCAGGGTAGGGGAGAGGATGAAAGAAGTGGGTTGAAACATAGAGACATACAGTGAGATAAAAGGGATATATTTGATATTCAATTGCAGAGTAGAGTGTACTTAACCAAAAAAGTATTGTACTTGGCTGATGGACAGCTACAAATCCTGAGCTGATCACTTCATATTATGCACATGTAACAAAATTTCACACCTACCCCATACATTCATGCAAATAAAAATAAGAATAGAAATGGAGATATGCAGGCTCCCCCCACCTCCAGAAGTGATTTTTCTTCAAAATACTAGATTACCTTCTCTTTTTCACTATGGCCAATTGCTAATGACTACCATGAGCTGGACATGTTTCCAGGCTCTGGGAATGCAGACGCTAACAAGAGGTTGTGCTCAAGAGTTCAGGACATGGAAAACAGCACTGGCCCTGCTGTGTAGAGAATGGGAAGGGGTGGAGAGCTGTTGCTGTGGGGTCCCTAGGGTTCAGCTGACTTGGCTCCATCAAGGATGTCTTCAGAGCCAAGTCGTGAGATGGCCCTGTAGGATTTGAGGGGCCAGTCACGTCACAGACCATGAAGGACTTTTTGGTTGGAGAGCCATGTGCAGGGGCTCAGCAGGCTTTGGAGGTAGAGCGGGTGTGAGGATCAGCCGGTGAGTTCTGTGCTGGGAGGAAGTGAGCCCAGTGTTGTGGGAGTGAAGGCTGCAAATGGGCAGGAAGGGACTGGACATGGAGGACTTGGTGTCAGTATGAGGAGTTCACACAAGTCTGAGG
>NW_007189394.1:0-1597 GCF_000164805.1 Carlito syrichta
GTGTGGGGGTGAGCGTGGTCAGTTTCCTTACCCTCAGCCCAAACAACCACTAACCTACTTTTTGTCTCTACCTATTGGTTGACTCTGGACACTTTATATAAATGGAATTATAAAATTTGTATCTTTTTGTGACTTTCTTCATTAATTGATAATTTATTCAGTACTAATCTAATGAATATTGATATGTTTCCATATTTTTATTGCTGAATAACAGTCCATTGAATGGATATGAACATTTTGTTTTGCCAATATTCTTCAGTTGATAGGCATTTCAATTGTTTCTACATTTTAGCTATTATAAATATTGCTGTGATGAATTTTCACATACACTTTCGTGTATATACCCAGGAATAAAACTCTGGGTCATGTAGAAACTTTTGTGTTTACTCTTTTGCAGTATTGTCAAACTGTTTTCCTTACTGGCTGCAGCATTTTACATCCCAGCTATCCATTTTTTGTATCTACAACTTATACCCCTCGTTATCATAAAATCAACCCACAGCAGCTGTGTTGTAATAGCAATGGATTACCAACAGATGAGGGTCAAGTGATTGATGTTTGTATTCACAGCAGGTCAACCACATTAGCCCAGAAATCCTATTTGCCTCATTAAAATGTCATTAAATATTCTTCACGATTGCCATCATAAGTATAAGCTGTGTCATTAGAAGATGCTGTCCAAAGAGATCCTGGTTGTTACTAATGTTACAAACCCCCAGGAGTCAGTCTCCCAGAACACTTCTAATCACAGTGCAAAAAAAGAAGGTGCCATGAGTCACTTGGAGAGAAAAGTGAGTCCCAGGGCAGCCACCACTGTGCTTGGGTAGGGTGTTGCTTAGAGTTGCTGGAAGTGCTTTATTTACCACCTTGAAAGGAAGAAACTCTTTCTTTAAAGGATTGGGGACTTCAATGATGGGAAGAAAATCCTCTGCTATGAGGTTTAACCAGAATCAAATAAGATTTAGTTCTGGATCTACTTTTAGAGATGGATCTAAACTTAGAGACATGACGCTATCCATCTAAGAATTTATTTTTTTTTTGAGTTAGAGTCTTTTCCTGTAGCCCAGGCTGCAGTGCAGTGTCACTGTCATGGTGACCCCAGTCAACCTACTGGGCTATGGTCATCCTGCTGCCTCAGCCTTCAAAGTACCCGGAACTACAGGTGTGCAGTATCAACCTTGGGTAAATTTTTTATTTTATTGTAGAGACCAGGTCTCACCAATTTGCCCGGGAGGGTACCAAACCTGCAGCGTGAGGCAATCCAGTCACCTCGGCCTCCCAAATTGCTGGGATTACAGGATGAGCCACTGAGTTCGGTCTTAGCTGGGAATTAAAAAAAATAACACATCAAGGGGATATTAATTGTCATTAAATAAGTGAATAATCAGTAAGATGCTAAGTTTTAAAAAATATCACAATTGTCTCTAAAATTCAAATACTATTAGGATGGATCATATTTGATTGTATATATTATTTTCCCAGAGGTTCTTTAGTAGCTAAAAAAAAGAAAACAGAATGGATGGGAAGTTTGCATGACTGATACTACAATATGCATTTTGAAGAAGTCTTCTTAAAGCAGTGAACTGACCCCAAATTG
>NW_007189395.1:0-824 GCF_000164805.1 Carlito syrichta
TGTGTCTCTATTTAACTTAATATTGATTGTATCCTTGAAACTTTAACTGAAATTTCAAGAAAAGAGTAGAAATTACACTTAAAGTCCTGTTGCTTGTGTTTAAAATAGCCCATTCATGTTCTAATATTTTCATTCACTTTAACTTATCTTCTTCTGTATAATTAAGAGTTACTCCAATTAAAGTAATTTTCATCTTCAAAGTCTTTTGCAAACAGTCATTAGTTACAGCTACACATATAGTCAGGTAATGATTTAGGATCTCTCAGGGGTTTCCTGATTTATGTTTAAAAAAACATAATGATTAGCAATTCTTTCTAATTCAGCATAGGGTGACTCTTGCCTAAGTCAGTATGCCAGAGACAACTTTACTTAGTGTCCAGTACATAGGTTATTTTTCCTCCTTCCTTGCCTTCCTTCCTTCTTTCTTTTTCCTTCCTCCCTCCTTCCCTCCCTCTGCTTTTAATTATACAGAATGATAGCAAACAATTTTTTGTTTTTCTCTCCCAGCAGTAAGGATAATATGAATATGATTTCAGAGCATGAAGGTGGGAGTAAGAGCAAGGAATGTCTCTCCTCACCCATAGCCTACCATTGTCAAAACAAGAGGAAAAATCAAGTAATTAATAACAACTGCTGCTTTTACACCCAAATATTTTCCAACTTTGCACATGCTTTCTACCAATACGGTCATTTTTGTACAATAGTCATAAAAATCATTGTGCTGTCTCTTAGTTTATAGCAAGCTAATCACAGATGCTCATAAGATGATCTATATTTTGTCGAAGCAAATAGAGATAATACCTCTACTTGAAATATCTTTGGCA
>NW_007189396.1:0-837 GCF_000164805.1 Carlito syrichta
TTCTACCAATACGGTCATTTTTGTACAATAGTCATAAAAATCATTGTGCTGTCTCTTAGTTTATAGCAAGCTAATCACAGATGCTCATAAGATAATCTATATTTTGTTCAAAGCAAAATAGAGATAATAACTCTACTTGAAATATCTTTGGCAATCTGATTATATAATAAATGTCAAAATGATACTGTCACCACTGAAAAGTTAAGCCACTCATCAACTTAATGCAAAAATCCAAGGGGGTGTCAATGAAGTGGGCAGTCAACTATCATGCCCCCAAAAAACATATAAATTACCATTTCTAATATTAAGTGTCAAAATGATTCAGTCAATAGTTTATGGTTTGGAATCCAGGTATTCTGAGCCTACAGAAACCTACATGGTGCCAATGACACAAAAAGCTACACAGAAATATGTTTGGCATCACTTTTGTCTGATCATGATTCTTCTTCTCCCCCATTCCTGTATGTTAAACCTTCCCATTTATTTCTGCAATGCAAATCCAGAAAAAAATGAATAAACCTCAGAAATATTCAGAATCTTAAAGTAGGTATGAAGTCAAATTCCAAGATTTTATAATAAATACCCTAAGTTGTCTGTCAAAAATTGGTAAACCTAGCTCTGTCACCTATTAGATACATAAACTGTGGAAAACGACTTGACATTTCTTAATCTTGAATTTTTATGTTTACAAAAAAGGAAGAATAATCTCCATTTTATAATTTGTTTGAGGATTAATAATCTAAAAGCCTTGAGGTATATTATATCAGCACCATGGCAGAGAGTGGCTTCTGAATCTTCCTCTACCCATAGAAATTTAAACAAACATGTGTTCACAGA
>NW_007189397.1:0-750 GCF_000164805.1 Carlito syrichta
CAATCCAAGGGCGTGTCAATGAAGTGGGCAGTCAACTATCATGCCCCCAAAAAACATATAAATTACCATTTCTAATATTAAGTGTCAAAATGATTCAGTCAATAGTTTATGGTTTGGAATCCAGGTATTCTGAGCCTACAGAAACCTACATGGTGCCAATGACACAAAAAGCTACACAGAAATATGTTTGGCATCACTTTTGTCTGATCATGATTCTTCTTCTCCCCCATTCCTGTATGTTAAACCTTCCCATTTATTTCTGCAATGCAAATCCAGAAAAAAATTAATAAACCTCAGAAATATTCAGAATCTTAAAGTAGGTATGAAGTCAAATTCCAAGATTTTATAATAAATACCCTAAGTTGTCTGTCAAAAATTGGTAAACCTAGCTCTGTCACCTATTAGATACATAAACTGTGGAAGACGACTTGACATTTCTTAATCTTGAATTTTTATGTTTACAAAAAAGGAAGAATAATCTCCATTTTATAATTTGTTTGAGGATTAATAATCTAAAAGCCTTGAGGTATATTATATCAGCATCATGGCAGAAGAGGTGGCTTCTGAATCTTCCTCCACCCATAGAAAATTTAAACAAACATGTGTTCACAGATAAATTCTGTCTAAGAGAAAGTCAAAAATAATTTGAGAGACTCCTGTCTACTATTAACTGATACAGCATTAACTGATACAGCATTAATATAAACCAGTAGGAAAAGCTGAGGCACACTTAGGCATACACCAGGGACT
>NW_007189398.1:0-1501 GCF_000164805.1 Carlito syrichta
GGAATCCAGGTATTCTGAGCTTACAGAAACCTACATTGGTGCCAATGACACAAAAAGCTACACAGAAAATATGTTTGGCATCACTTATGTCTGATCATGATTCTTTCTTCTCCCCCCATTCCTGTATGTTAAACCTTCCCATTTATTCTGCAATGCAAATCCAGAAAAAAATTAATAAACCTCAGAAATATTCAGAATCTTAAAGTAGGTATGAAGTCAAATTCCAAGATTTTATAATAAATACCCTAAGTTGTCTGTCAAAAATTGGTAAACCTAGCTCTGTCACCTATTAGATACATAAACTGTGGAAGACGACTTGACATTTCTTAATCTTGAATTTTTATGTTTACAAAAAAGGAAGAATAATCTCCATTTTATAATTTGTTTGAGGATTAATAATCTAAAAGCCTTGAGGTATATTATATCAGCATCATGGCAGAAGAGGTGGCTTCTGAATCTTCCTCCACCCATAGAAAATTTAAACAAACATGTGTTCACAGATAAATTCTGTCTAAGAGAAAGTCAAAAATAATTTGAGAGACTCCTGTCTACTATTAACTGATACAGCATTAACTGATACAGCATTAATATAAAACCAGTAGGAAAAGCTGAGGCACACTTAGGCATACACCAGGGACTCAGGCATAAAATTAGGAAGAAATCCCCAACACCCAGCTTCTTCCTGTGGAGAGGAAAGTTTGGAACACACATATAGCACTCTAAGTATAAAATTTCTCATGGTTTCGTTCTTAATTCACCCAGTCCCAGAGCAGAGGAAATTAGGCAAATGTGAGTTTCTCTAGACCACAGAGAAAAAAATGTGGCTTTTTTAAAGGAGGTGTTTCCTCCCCTGGGAGCAGTGAAGAGAAGGGGCTTGAAAGCAAAACTCCCTGGTTCTTTCCAGCAAGAGTTTTTTCAATCTTCCTGTGGCTACTTGGTATCATGACTTCTAACTAACTTACATCAAGATGTTATCAAGGCATAGAACAGTAACCTTCCCACAGCCTGAGTTGGAGTTCAGAATTTGATGAGCCTTTCCTCTGACTCACCTCAGTGATAAATCCAGGTCTACTCATTTCATCTGGAAGCAGTTTGTCCATGCACCAAGTGCCACAACTTCTACAGCTTCCACCTAATAGACTCTCTGCTTTGCCTTTCTGAGTCTACTTGAGACTACAGAAACAAAGAGTTAGATTTACAGTGGAACCACTTCCAGAATAGAACTATTTTTAAAGGCTCAGTGTGTAAGTACAGGCATTTGTCACATATCTTTGCCCCAGCTTAGTACCGATAAAATAGGAGATAGATGCTTATGTTCATCTTCACCGTGAAGACAGAAGGAATCAGAACACACTCTTTACACTCCAATCTTTTCAGCTACATCTGGAAGTTCTGGATTCTACCTTACCAGTCTTGGGGTACTGACAAGACATCTCACATCTTAATCTTTGAGGGATGAACCCAGAACAGATAAAGCAGTTTACAAAAACACCAAAGGTTA
>NW_007189399.1:0-799 GCF_000164805.1 Carlito syrichta
CACTCCCTGGTTCTTTCCAGCAAGAGTTTTTTCAATCTGTGGCTACTTGGTATCATGACTTCTAACTAACTTACATCAAGATGTTATCAAGGCATAGAACAGTAACCTTCCCACAGCCTGAGTTGGAGTTCAGAATTTGATGAGCCTTTCCTCTGACTCACCTCAGTGATAAATCCAGGTCTACTCATTTCATCTGGAAGCAGTTTGTCCATGCACCAAGTGCCACAACTTCTACAGCTTCCACCTAATAGACTCTCTGCTTTGCCTTTCTGAGTCTACTTGAGACTACAGAAACAAAGAGTTAGATTTACAGTGGAACCACTTCCAGAATAGAACTATTTTTAAAGGCTCAGTGTGTAAGTACAGGCATTTGTCACATATCTTTGCCCCAGCTTAGTACCGATAAAATAGGAGATAGATGCTTATGTTCATCTTCACCGTGAAGACAGAAGGAATCAGAACACACTCTTTACACTCCAATCTTTTCAGCTACATCTGGAAGTTCTGGATTCTACCTTACCAGTCTTGGGGTACTGACAAGACATCTCACATCTTAATCTTTGAGGGATGAACCCAGAACAGATAAAGCAGTTTACAAAAACACAAAGGTTAGAAAGGTACCTTAGCATTTCTGGTCAAATGGATTAGTGAGATCCTTTTCTACACAAGAACTCTCTGACAAAACTAGGAGAGACAGTCTACTATAATGTGCAGAAGCCAACACAGAAAATCAGGCAAAATAAAGAAACATGGAAATATGTTCTAGGTAAAAGTACAAGATGAATCTCCATAAATCAGC
>NW_007189400.1:0-745 GCF_000164805.1 Carlito syrichta
ACCTTCCCACAGCCTGAGTTGGAGTTCAGAATTCGATGAGCCTTTCCTCTGACTCACCTCAGTGATAAATCCAGGTCTACTCATTCATCTGGAAGCAGTTTGTCCATGCACCAAGTGCCACAACTTCTACAGCTTCCACGTAATAGACTCTCTGCTTTGCCTTTCTGAGTCTACTTGAGACTACAGAAACAAAGAGTTAGATTTACAGTGGAACCACTTCCAGAATAGAACTATTTTTATAGGCTCAGGGTGTAAGTACAGGCATTTGTCACATATCTTTGCCCCAGCTTAGTACCGATAAAATAGGAGATAGATGCTTATGTTCATCTTCACCGTGAAGACAGAAGGAATCAGAACACACTCTTTACACTCCAATCTTTTCAGCTACATCTGGAAGTTCTGGATTCTACCTTACCAGTCTTGGGGTACTGACAAGACATCTCACATCTTAATCTTTGAGGGATGAACCCAGAACAGATAAAGCAGTTTACAAAAACACAAAGGTTAGAAAGGTACCTTAGCATTTCTGGTCAAATGGATTAGTGAGATCCTTTTCTACACAAGAACTCTCTGACAAAACTAGGAGAGACAGTCTACTATAATGTGCAGAAGCCAACACAGAAAATCAGGCAAAATAAAGAAACATGGAAATATGTTCTAGGTAAAAGTACAAGATAAATCTCCATAAACCAGCCCTAGTAAAATGGAGATACTCAGCAGAGAATTCAAAATAATGGTAATCAAG
>NW_007189401.1:0-822 GCF_000164805.1 Carlito syrichta
TCACACTGTACCCCATAGGTATGTAGGTTCGTTGTGTGTCAATTACAAATTTTAAAATTAATTTTCAAACAAGGCAAAAGAAACCCTGTTGACAGAGAGTTGAATCCACCACCCATCTAACTCTTCCAGAACAGAAAGCTCTCATTTATTCTAGCAGGTTGGAGAGGCTGTGACAGTATCCCCCAAGACAAGGACTCATGTGAGCTCCCACTGAGGCTCCAGGCAGTAGCGGCAATCTGCAGTAGCCCTCGCACACCCCGGGGACTCTCCTCAGATGGGCTGTTTACCACCTCAACCCCTCCACAGACACTCATCCTGAACACCCACTCGCGTAGGGCTCCTCCGAGACCCAGGAGGTAAGGTCGGGGGAGTGCGGTGCCTCATAACTATCTGACACTTTCATCCCTTTAAAGAACCCAAATAGGGTCATCATCAGAAAGCATTATGCTTTATGGACAAGTCCCACAGACAGGGACAAAATACACCCTCAACCAGAGTATGCTAATGTTGTGAAGTTATATATTCAGTGTGTTGTTTCTTCAGTTGCACGGAGGCGTAATTACTGTTAGGTCACGGTGGCTGTGTCCTGAGAAAGATGCAAAGAATTTCACAAGGGTCTCTGAGAAAAAGTTTGTTTAGAAAGTAAATTACAGAAAAACCGGTTTGGTCCACCTCCTCAAGTTTGAAGAGGGGTCCAAACACTGAAGAGATATTTGGTGCTGAGTGTTTGAAGCTGGGTGTTTCTAAGGCTTTCTCTAAGAGTTTGAGAACAGGAGCATTTTTGTGAAATGTGACATGGGAGGGGGGAGGTGGTCGTCACGG
>NW_007189402.1:0-891 GCF_000164805.1 Carlito syrichta
AAGCTGGGTGTTTTTAAGGCTTTCTTTAAGAGTTTGAGAACAGGAGCATTTTTTGTGAAATGTGACATGGGAGGGGGGAGGTTGTCGTCACGGCAGATAACTGTCCGATATGGCAGCGACCGGAGTTTCAGATAGTTGATCACATAGACAGGGAGTGTAGTGCGAGGTCTGTAAAACAAAGTTTCGAGACACAAATATTATTTTCAAATGTCCTTGAATTTAGCGAACAGAAAGACATTTAACTAGGAGTGCGTTGATCATGGGAAATGGAAAGAGGGTTGGAGCCAAAACGTGAGCCAACACCAAGCCTCCTGCCCACAGTGGCTGAAGTTACGCCATTTGGGCTTTTTTTGTTCTTTATGATTCTTTGTGTGTGTGTGTGTGTGTGTGTTGAAGTCTCACTCTGTCACCCAGACTTGAGTGCAGTGACACATTCCAGGCCAACGGAGCCTCCACCTGCTGGGTTCTGGCAATCTTTCCGCCACAGCCTTTCAAGTAGCCGGAACTACAGTCGCGTGCTATTATGCCCGACTGATTTTTGATTTATTGTAGAGATGAGATCTCACCGATTTGCCCTTGTGTGTCTGGAACCCACAGCCTCAGGCAACTCACCCACCTCGGCCTCTCAAAGTGCTGGGATTACAGGCTGAGCCACCCAGCTCTGCCATTCTTTATGATTCTTATTAGAGTTTCATTCTGTCACCCAGGCTAGAGTGCAGTGGCAAGCTCACAGCCAACATAGCCTCGACCTGTTGGGCTCAAGTGATCCTTTCGCCTCAGCCTTCCAAATAGATGGAAATACAAGCATGCATCACTGTGCTAGGTTTATTTTTTTTTTAATTTATTGATGTTTTCTTAATTTAAAGATGAGGTCACAACAAGTAGCCCGGG
>NW_007189403.1:0-891 GCF_000164805.1 Carlito syrichta
AGCATAGAAAAGAAGCTCAAAAAGACAGAACAAAACCTGCAAGAGATGAATGATCACTTCAAGAAACCAAACCTAAGAATAATTGGGCTTCCTGAGGCAGAAAGAGAAACAGAAGCCAGGCTGGAACAAACATTTCATGAAATCATTCAAGAAAACTTCCCTCATCACATTAAGGATGAAAAAATTCAAACACAAGAGATTCAGAGAGCCCCTGCAAGACAACAAACGAGAAGACCAACTCCCAGACACATAATAATTCACCTAAACAAAGTAGCTATGAAAAGAAAAATCCTAAAGGCAGCAAGAGAAAAAGGCCAGACTACCTACCAGGGAAAACCAATTAGAATAGCAACAGATTTATCCACAGAAGACCTTCAGGCCAGAAGAGCCTGGAACCCTATCTTCAAAGTTCTAAAAGAGAAACAATTTCAACCAAGAATAACCTACCCAGCCAAACTAAGCTTCATTAGTGAGGGAGAATTGAAATCTTTTCCAGACATCCAATCCCTAAGAACCTACGCTACCACCAGACCACCTCTACAAGAAACACTTAAGAAAGTACTGAACACAGAAGAAAAAGAAAAAAGAACAACAGCATTCTTCACAAGAGTACAGGCAAAAGATTAAAAACACACATGAACCAACTCCAAAACCCTAAATAAAGACAACAAATAAACAGGATCAACTCTGTAAGAACCTTATGACAGGGATCAAGTCTTGCATTTCAATTATTAGCCTAAATGTGAATGGACTAAATGCACCACAGAAAAGACATAGAATGGCAAAAATGGATAAAATATCATCAGGCAACAATCTATTGCCTTCAAGAGACTGACCTCACTAGAAAGGACACCCTCAGCCTCAAAGTAAGAGGACGGGAAACAAACTTTC
>NW_007189404.1:0-838 GCF_000164805.1 Carlito syrichta
ACAACATTTCATGAAATCATTCAAGAAAACTTCCCTAACACATTAAGGATGAAAAAATTCAAACACAAGAGATTCAGAGAGCCCCTGCAAGACAACAAACGAGAAGACCAACTCCCAGACACATAATAATTCACCTAAACAAAGTAGCTATGAAAAGAAAAATCCTAAAGGCAGCAAGAGAAAAAGGCCAGACTACCTACCAGGG
The DNA here is from genome assembly GCF_000164805.1 of Carlito syrichta. NCBI lineage: Eukaryota > Metazoa > Chordata > Mammalia > Primates > Tarsiidae > Carlito > Carlito syrichta. The sequence continues at coordinate 206 of NW_007189404.1, forward strand.
AAAACCAATTAGAATAGCAACAGATTTATCCACAGAAGACCTTCAGGCCAGAAGAGCCTGGAACCCTATCTTCAAAGTTCTAAAAGAGAAACAATTTCAACCAAGAATAACCTACCCAGCCAAACTAAGCTTCATTAGTGAGGGAGAATTGAAATCTTTTCCAGACATCCAATCCCTAAGAACCTACGCTACCACCAGACCACCTCTACAAGAAACACTTAAGAAAGTACTGAACACAGAAGAAAAAGAAAAAAGAACAACAGCATTCTTCACAAGAGTACAGGCAAAAGATTAAAAACACACATGAACCAACTCCAAAACCCAAATAAAGACAACAAATAAACAGGATCAACTCTGTAAGAACCTTATGACAGGGATCAAGTCTTGCATTTCAATTATTGGCCTAAATGTGAATGGACTAAATGCACCACAGAAAAGACATGGAATGGCAAAATGGATAAAATATCATCAGGCAACAATCTATTGCCTTCAAGAGACTGACCTCACTAGAAAGGACACCCTCAGACTCAAAGTAAGAGGATGGGAAACAAACTTTCAGGCGAACGGAATACAAAAGAAAGGAGGAGAAGCAATCTTAATTTCAGAACAAAAATACCCTTCAAGCTATTAAAA
>NW_007189405.1:0-1625 GCF_000164805.1 Carlito syrichta
AACCACCGAGCCCGGCATATATTTATGTTGCTATAATTTTATTTGATGGCTTATTTCTCAGTTAACAGGAAGAAAATATATCTACATATAAAACATTGAGAAATCTCAAAACTTTATTGTTCAGTGAAAACGTAAGAAGTGTTATGTTACATATGATTTATGCAAATTTAAATAGCTTATTCATACATAAATACACTGATGCAGCTCCAGGTATCATATCATATCTGCATTCAGGGAAGCAAGACTAACAAGAAGTATCACCACAATCCCCTACTGATAAACTCTTACATCTCATTAACCTTAAGCAGGCCACAGAGCCATTCTTAATTAGAAATGAACCTGAAAAATAACCTATCCTATGAGGAAGATGATTGTTGTCATTGACTGAGTCTAATCACATGTTCCAAAAAAAGGAGAACTCTGCGGGCAAAAAGATTTGAGCAATCAACAGTATCTGGCAGTTAGAAAACCACAGTGTCGAACGCAATTCTGTTTTCCTATATTTGATGATGAATATACTTCTTGAATCCCCTCCTGATTTCAAGCTCTTTGTGAAGAGAGGCCATGCTAAGTGTTTTCACCACGGCCCCTGTCACATCCAGTGTGGGGTGCATGAAAGTCCCTCCAAAACACTTGTGATTAAATGACTCTGAAGAGATGGAATTTGCAATCTTGCAAATGAGAAATTTATCTTAGTATTTGGTAGTTTTCTGGCACACAATTGTCACACTTAGAAAAGGTGACAATTTGTAGAGTATATTCCATTATTTGTGCTAAAAGTTAAATAATTGCTGCATAATTGCTTGAATCACACTGCTTGAAATGGAAAACTCTGCCTCCTATGAGCTATTAGATCATGGCATACTGTCCGTTCATTCCAGTGGACTTTATGAAAAGAAGATTGGATCAAACCCCAGCTTATTCATTCTTAAATGAGAACTTGTTTAATCTGAAAGGCATCTTGAAGGGCTCAGTAGATTGCTGCATTTAGAAATGTAACAGAGAATGTATAGATAGCTTTTCCTGAGGTTGAGTTTCCTGAAAACAGAGTCTGAGGAAGAGTTTTGTTTGCAGGAGGTTGTTGAGGAGTAAACTGAGTGCAATACCCATAAAGCTCTTGCAGAACAAGAAATTGAACAGGGTATGTGGGGAGGAGCAGTTCCCTTAGCAAAAGGAGATCCTTGGGGTGGATTCAGCAGAGACCTATGAGCAGCCTTGAAGGAAATAGGGGCAGAAAACCTCACCATTCTCTGCAGACATAACTGCATTGGCTGCTGTTACTAAATATGCCAGCCCAAACAGGTGATGACTCCTGAGACTTTTTCTCTGCTCTCATAACTATTTTGGCATAAAGAAAGTGAATATTTACCATTCTCCTAAGTATGATCGGATCATATTATTCCAAATTTAAGAATTATATATAAGCACAAAGTTCTGCAAACTTAAATGATTAACTGTCCATTGTGCAATATCTGTCAAATGAAATGTCTTTATTGATTAGACAATAAAATGACTCAAATCAGGTAAATTAAACCATGAAGGCATATAACCATATCTCACTGGCAAAGCTGAAAATAACTAATAGCAATTATGACAAGCCTTGTGCAAATGCTGACAGCTGTCTG
>NW_007189406.1:0-856 GCF_000164805.1 Carlito syrichta
ATTGAGGGTTGTTCTGTTCACTGATACTGATGGCTGAATTCATTGAAGGAGGTGAGCTTATCAGATGGGCTTAGCACAGGTGCCCCAACAACCTGTCCCTTCTAAAGCTATCTACCACTTCACGGGAAGTACTACATTGCATGTTGTGATAAAGAAAATAGTATCTTTTTAAAAGAATCAAAGAGCATGTTTCTAGTTAAAATTGTGGGAAATCTATAGGCCCTTGAAACCACGATCTGTTCCTAGGCAGGATATTAAGGATGTGGAATTGTCTAAGTTCCCAAAGACTGTAATTCCTCCCATATAATTGCACTTTTTCTTTTTTGTTTGTTTGTTTTTGAGTTGGAGTCTCACTCTGCCCAGACTGGAGTGCAGTGGCCGCTCCCGGGAACTGTAGCCTCGACCTGCTGGGCTCTGGCGATCCTTCCACCTCAGCCTTCCAAGTAGCTGGAACTACAGGCATGCACTCCCATGTTTGGCTAATTTTTGATTTATTGTAGAGATGAGGTCTTGCCAAGTTGCCCAGGTGGGTCTCGAACCTGCGGGCTCAGGCAATCCACACAACTCAGCCTCCCAAGGCATGGGATTACAGGCTGAGCCACTGAGCCCGGCTTATAATTGCACTTTAATGCATGTGCTACTAGGACTCCCTGAGGCATATCCCCTTAAAAGAGAGTGAAATCCTATTGTAGATGGGATACTTTACACAGTTAATTTTGAAGAATAACAGTGTTAAGCTGACTTTCATGATGTTAGATAAAATACAAGAAAGCAGGGAGAAAGTATTTTTTGGGGAAGTATAAAGTTTTTAATTCCTACTTAGCAAAGAGTTTGGAATGTGTCAACTGAAATCTGA
>NW_007189407.1:0-922 GCF_000164805.1 Carlito syrichta
CTACCTTTCCTCTGGTTAGTGTTTGTTTTGGAGGTTTTTTTTCTTTTTTTTAATGTTTTAGTTTTTAAGAACCTCAGAGGCTTTTTATAATTGGGAGTTTGGTATTTATAGTCCTGAGTTAAACCTCTGGAGTGTGGCATTTAATATTTTATAGGATATAATTTGTTTGTAAAGTAGTGAAATAAATTTTAAAATGTCTCTGCATACAGAACTTTTGATTATTTTATTTTATTATTGTTATTATTTTTAGGTCTACAAGGTGAATTTAATTGCCAGATAGTTTTGCTCCTTTTCAAATTTTATCTGCTAACTTGTAGTGAGTTTAAATTTGATTTTTAATAATGTACTTATTATTATTTTTAAATTTTAAACCACATAATTTTAATTTTTTCCAATCACTTAAAATCTGTCCCATTGGGGTGTCTGAGGGACCAGACCAGTACACACTCTCTTGGTCACGTTTTTTGAAAATCCAGAATTTGTTTTGAATGCTTGTAATTTATTCCTCAAAAGAGAATTCTAAAACAAACAAATAACTAAATAAACAGTAAACAGCAATGCTAGGAATTTCTAGGATGCTGATGGCTTTTTCCAGGCTGAGTATTCTCAGGCTTTCTTGAAGTTCCTTGTTTTTGATTTTGTTTTTTTTGTTGTTGTTCCACGACTTTCCATTGATGTCTACAAAAATGACCTGGTACAAAACTTTTTAGAGTGAACAGACCACGTAGATGTAAAATGATCTGTTTCTACTTATTCCGAATTATGAACAGGCAAAATTGTCAAAAATACTCATGAATTATTAAACAGTAACCTTAGTTGTAAGATGTGGACAATCAAATGAGAGTGATTATGTCTCACTGTATGCTCCACAGAGTGTCTAGTACTTGACCTGTCCCTTAGGTGAAGTACCGTGCTTACACGG
>NW_007189408.1:0-763 GCF_000164805.1 Carlito syrichta
AACACTGCACAATGGGAATGGAGGGAAACATAAAATGACATAAAGAAACACACGCCAATCAAGTTTTTAAAAGATGACATTTCCCATCAAACAAAGCATAATATCTCAACCAGCTTTTTAGCAGATTCAAAATGACAGACACACACAAATAAGAGAATGAGGGGTATGTAAAACATCCGTTTTGTCCCCTTCCAGTCATACTCCTCGTGAAGATATCTCAGATACCTCTTAGCAATTGGCAGGTTGGTACACCCCCAATTCAGACTAACTTTATGCGGAGCCCTCCCTCCCTCCGTCTCATATACACACAATCACACAGCACATTTTTCAACTCTCCATCCTAATCCTAGGAGCCTACGGGTTCGTCTTCAGACAGTGTTTCCTTCCACTGCCTTTCAGCCCTTTCCTTCAGCTGGACATAACTACCTGGCTCCAGGAGGTGATCAAGCTCTCCTTCTGCCATCTATTCGCAGGTCTATGCAAAGGTCTTTATTCTTACCCTTTCCGTTGGGTGGTCTTTCTGGTCTTTCTGTCCTTTAGGTCAGGTGGTTATCCTTATGTCAGTTCCTCACCTCTTGGGTTCCTGTTGTGCTTTCGTGATCCGAGCTTCAGTGCACCGGGAGGGGCCTCTCTCCTTCAGATCAAAAGATGCATTGTGCGCCAGGCAAGATTGTTCTTCCCATTGCCCTGGAGATCATATCTCAATGACAAAGGAGGTGGAACACACGTTTTCCAAACTCTCCATTTCCCAGCAAGTTCAACA
>NW_007189409.1:0-817 GCF_000164805.1 Carlito syrichta
GATGCCAGTTCCGATTTCCATGACGGTATTTCCTTCATTTTTAAGGTTCTTATGGTTTGAGGTTTTACATTTAGGTCTCTGATCCATTTGGAGTTAACCTTTGTGCATGGGGATAGATAGGGGTCCTGTTTCAATCTTCTGCATGTGGTCAGCCAGTTTTCCCAGGACCATTTACTGAATAGATTCTCCTCTCCCCAGTGGTAGGTGGTGGAGACCTTGTCGAAGATGAGTTGGTTGAGAAATTGAGGTTTTGCTTCTGGAATCTCAATTCTATTCCATTGATCTATATGCCTGTTCCTATACCAATACCAAGCTGTTTTGATGATTGTAGCTTTATAGTAAAGTTTGAAGTCTGGTAATGTGATACCACCTGCTATGTTTTTTTTTTTGCTGAGAATTGTTCTGGCGATTCTTGGACGTTTGTGTTTCCATATGAATTCCTGTGCTGTCTTTTCTAGGTCTGAGAAGAATGTTGCTGGTAATTTGATGGATATTGCATTGAATCTGTAGATTGCCTTAGGTAAGATGGACATCTTCACAATGTTGATTCTTCCAATCCATGAGCATGGGATATTTTTCCACTTGTTTGTGTCATCTTTGATTTCTTTGAGCAGTGTTTTGTAGTTTTCATTGTAAAGGTCTTTCACGTCTCTTGTTAGGAAGATGCCAAGGTATTTCTTTTTTTTTGTGGCTATTGTGAATGGAATTGTGTTTTTTATTTGGGTTTCTGTTTGTTTATTATTGGTGTAGAGAAATGATATTGTCTTTTGTACATTTATTTTGTATCCGGAGACTTTGCCAAAGGCCTTTATCAGTG
>NW_007189410.1:0-770 GCF_000164805.1 Carlito syrichta
CCCACCAGAAACCTTAATCAATGAAAACTAATCATTGATTGCCTTTAAATCCTTTTCCTAGGATAATCTAAAATGCCATACAAAGGATAACCTAATCCATGAGTGACATATTGTATAAACCTTTTTCAGACTAAGTTGGTGGATTCATGCCAAGTTAAACAATTCTATAGAAGCTTAAGTATTTACTTTACAAATGAAAGTGGCCCATCCCAGAAGGTTTGGAATGTGGCCCAGTCCAAAGTTCACAGTGGGCTACATGCAAGTAACCCAGCCGCATTCTTTCAACAAAATGGCTGTCTTCTAAAACTATGTTGTCCAATTTACAACTTCAATAAATCCTAATATCATGACCCAGAAGCCTGTGACCAACACTAAGGCTCTTAGATGTGACACGAGTGTGAATTATAAGTTGTGTGAAAGCCAAAACTGCAATTTGTTGAAGAATGGGAGCAATGAGTTTCTAAAGTTAGCTTGTGTTCATCCCAGTCTCAGAGTTTTTATGTTTTGAGCTCACAGGAGGTTAATCTGGTTAGTGCTGAGTAGAAAGGGGGAGGAAATGGGGTCAAATAGCTCCTGAACACATCCTAGTGGTCTCGGGGTCAAAGGCCCTTCCTGATCCTGCTCAGTGGGACTCCGTGGCTGGCTCCCAACAATTACTGAGTCACATTGTAGGTCAATACATTGTCCCCTTAGAAACTACCACACTGTTTTCCAAAGATTTTGCTCTACTATTCAGTCCACATGCAGTTTAGAAGCAATTATTTTTTCCC
>NW_007189411.1:0-799 GCF_000164805.1 Carlito syrichta
AAGAGTTAATAAGTGAGAGGTTTGCTTTACAATTAGGATGGTTCAGTCTATCATTAGGCAATATACTCTCAATCTAGGATCATGAAGAAATTATCACCAGAATCACCTAAGCCCAAAACCTGGGGATCACCCATTCTACCTCACTGCCTCTTTACCTTCTATCAAACCAGTTCCCAAAATTGGTCTGCCCTACCTTTGCAACCTTCTTTCTCTCCATCCTCTCTGTTTTTGCCATAGCCCAGGTCCTCAGTCATTCTAAGAGGACTGCAAATCCTCTCTCTGACTTTGTACCTGTGCTCTTATCATCCAATCTCCAGACCAGCAGTCTCCAAGTTAAAGTGAAGGGTGCATCAAGAGACCAAAGTCTGCATATTTAATGATGCTATACCTAAAACTTTTATAAATATATATGGTTGCACTTGTACTGTCTCCATTTGGTCCTCGTTGAGTCTACTTGATCCGTAATCAATTTGCTAAGCAGGTGTTTGTAATTCCTTTCATGCACACACTGAACAAGGAATAGGGATTTTGGAAGGGAGATGGAATGATGTGGTTGAGTTTGCTGGCAGATGAGTGATGGAAACATCTGCATATTTGGCTGGATTAAGACATGCAGTCCTGCACTCTCTCTCTTCCCCTCTGAAAGCTGGCAATTTTGTGAGAAAGACCTGTGTAAAGCAGGCTACCCTCGTTTGCAGACTCTAGCATACTTTTCCTGAGAAGAACCATTCCCAGAATCAAACTACCATGGGGCATTCTGATATACAGTTGGATTATAAAGTCAGATATTTACCATTTT
>NW_007189412.1:0-1138 GCF_000164805.1 Carlito syrichta
ATTCTACCTCACTGCCTCTTTACCTTCTATCAAACCAGTTCCCAAAATTGGTCTGCCCTACCTTTGCAACCTTCTTTCTCTCCATCCTCTCTGTTTTTGCCATAGCCCAGGTCCTCAGTCATTCTAAGAGGACTGCAAATCCTCTCTCTGACTTTGTACCTGTGCTCTTATCATCCAATCTCCAGACCAGCAGTCTCCAAGTTAAAGTGAAGGGTGCATCAAGAGACCAAAGTCTGCATATTTAATGATGCTATACCTAAAACTTTTATAAATATATATGGTTGCACTTGTACTGTCTCCATTTGGTCCTCGTTGAGTCTACTTGATCCGTAATCAATTTGCTAAGCAGGTGTTTGTAATTCCTTTCATGCACACACTGAACAAGGAATAGGGATTTTGGAAGGGAGATGGAATGATGTGGTTGAGTTTGCTGGCAGATGAGTGATGGAAACATCTGCATATTTGGCTGGATTAAGACATGCAGTCCTGCACTCTCTCTCTTCCCCTCTGAAAGCTGGCAATTTTGTGAGAAAGACCTGTGTAAAGCAGGCTACCCTCGTTTGCAGACTCTAGCATACTTTTCCTGAGAAGAACCATTCCCAGAATCAAACTACCATGGGGCATTCTGATATACAGTTGGATTATAAAGTCAGAATATTTACCATTTTAACAATGGAAATGTAGTGTATTTATTTTATGTGTAAAATTCTGTAGGGTAATTCTTATGCACAGTGAAGTTTGAAAACTGCTAAATTAGATATAAAAAGGGAATGAAAAGAATTCAATGTGCAGAAAGTGTACAGATATTTAAACCATTGTTCCCTTAAAGTAACTATCATGGTCCTGAAGGTGAAAGAGGGATGTGTGGTGAATTTGACAGTGTCTTTCCTGCCTTCATGTTTAATTCCATGTTATCTAGCATTTATAACCAATTAACTTAATAAAAGCTAAAGACTTTGGATTTTTTTTAGTAAAAGAGGAAAGAGCCCTAATGCAGTTTGACTAGTATTAAATTGCAACCCTTGTACTCCAGTGGAAACCAAACAGCATCACTGCAACTCCTTGCAACCCAAGAAGCACATCTTTGCACAGAGTCAACTCTCTTGCCAATACAAAGGGCCACTAATCACCCCAGAGA
>NW_007189413.1:0-844 GCF_000164805.1 Carlito syrichta
ATATAAAAAAGGGAATGAAAAGAATTCAATGTGCAGAAAGTGTACAGATATTTAAACCATTGTTTCCTTAAAGTAACTATCATGGTCTTGAAGGTGAAAGAGGGATGTGTGGTGAATTTGACAGTGTCTTTCCTGCCTTCATGTTTAATTCCATGTTATCTAGCATTTATAACCAATTAACTTAATAAAAGCTAAAGACTTTGGATTTTTTTTAGTAAAAGAGGAAAGAGCCCTAATGCAGTTTGACTAGTATTAAATTGCAACCCTTGTACTCCAGTGGAAACCAAACAGCATCACTGCAACTCCTTGCAACCCAAGAAGCACATCTTTGCACAGAGTCAACTCTCTTGCCAATACAAAGGGCCACTAATCACCCCAGACATACTGTATCTAAATCCAATAATGATATTGTACCTATTAACTTACTAGATTTTTACCCTAAACCTGAACAAAATTGAGTCTGTGAGAAAACAATAAATCATTAAATTCCACACATTTCAAAACATGTTTTCTTGGACTATTACTTATAGTATCCTTCAGTTTGGACAGAAGGCTAAGAGTCTTATTAAAAGCCCTGTGTCAGATATTGGACTCCAGCCAGGGAGAGTTATCTCAGGTGTGCAAGTTACCAAATCGAATGCCACAATAAACATGCACATCGCTTGACTTAAGTTTGATATTGCCTTACAGAGGACTTCAAAAATTTTGTGAACACATGAAATTAAAATAGGAAAATGGAAGTTATGAATTTTATTTCTGAGCATAAGCTCCATCAAGTTCAAAACATGTTTGTAAGTGATGGATTAATCACCCTTAGTTATTAATCCATCCCTAACAAGCTGGA
>NW_007189414.1:0-805 GCF_000164805.1 Carlito syrichta
CCAAAAGTACTAGTTCTATAAAACTCCTTAAGAAAGGAGATAGAGAAATACCCAGATAATGATGGATTTATTTGTTTTGACTGAATCTCCAGGCTTCTATTCTTCTGGTATTCATACCAGACCAATGTGATCCAGAGAGACAGCTTATGAAGAGTAGTCAAAAAAAACCAACATTATATTATATGTCTACATTATAATATGACTAAAAAAAAAATCACATGCACCCCTTCAAAGTGGACTGGATAAAGAAAATGTGGTACAGGTGTACAGTGGAATATTACACAGTCAGGAAGAACAAAATCATGTCCTTGGCAGCAAAATGCATGCAACTGGAAGCCATCATTCGTGAAATGTCACAGAAACAAAAAAACTGAATATCACAAGTTCTCACTCATAAACAGGCCCTACATATTGGACACAAAAACAGAAAGAAGGGAAAAAACTGACACTTAACATGCTAATAATGAGGGGAGGGAGGGAGAAAGGACAGGGTGCACAAACAACCCATTGGGTACCATGTCCATTACTAGAGGAAGAAAGGGCTCACTAGAATTCCAAATTTCACTTGCATAAATTTACCTACATAGCAAATCATTACATATACCCCACATCTCCAAAATAAGGTAAAATTACAATAATATATATATATATCACATGCATGCTTTCCCAATCTTGAATGCATGTTGAAATATGTCCTTTGCAACAGGCAGGCTCCCACATCTGCTTCCTGGACCACAGGCTGTTTTGGTATGAAAGGTCATATAAAGGTCTTCAGAACTTCTATGACATGCCAAAGCAAATGATA
>NW_007189415.1:0-835 GCF_000164805.1 Carlito syrichta
AAATGTGGTACAGGTGTACAGTGGAATATTCTCACATGTCAGGAAGAACAAAATCATGTCCTTGGCAGCAACATGCATGCAACTGGAAGCCATCATTCATGAAATGTCACAGAAACAAAAAAACTGAATATCACAAGTTCTCACTCATAAACAGGCCCTACATATTGGACACAAAAACAGAAAGAAGGGAAAAAACTGACACTTAACATGCTAATAATGAGGGGAGGGAGGGAGAAAGGACAGGGTGCACAAACAACCCATTGGGTACCATGACCATTACTAGAGGAAGAAAGGGCTCACTAGAATTCCAAATTTCACTTGCATAAATTTACCTACATAGCAAATCATTACATATACCCCACATCTCCAAAATAAGGTAAAATTACAATAATATATATATATCACATGCATGCTTTCCCAATCTTGAATGCATGTTGAAATATGTCCTTTGCAACAGGCAGGCTCCCACATCTGCTTCCTGGACCACAGGCTGTTTTGGTATGAAAGGTCATATAAAGGTCTTCAGAACTTCTATGACATGCCAAAGCAAATGATACAGTTGACTTTTGAACAACACGAGTTTGAGCTGTATGAGACCACTTACACATCGATTTTCTACTGCCTGTGCCATGACCTCCACATTTCTTCTCGACCTACTCAATGTGAAAATGACAAGAGTAAAATCTTTATGGTGATCCTCTTTCACTTACTGAATAATACATACATTTTCTCTTCCTCATGAATTTCTTCTTATGTTCTTTCCTCTAGCTTACTTTATTGCAATAATATGTAGAAGATACAAAAACAAAATATGGTGTTCATCAACTGTATATGG
>NW_007189416.1:0-701 GCF_000164805.1 Carlito syrichta
CCTGGGCGTGGTGGCGCATGCCTGTAATTCCGGCTACTCGGAAGGCTGAGGCGGAAGAATCGCCGGAGCCCAGCAGGCCGAGGCTGCGGTGGCCGGGAGTGGCCACTGCACTCCAGTCTGGGCGACAGAGTGAGACTCCAACTCAAAAAAAAAAAAAAAGAAAGACTCCAGAACGTTCCTATGGACTTGGAAACAAAGACCCTGGTGCCCTCCCAAAGATACCTTCTAAACATGGTGCAAAATCTAAACCCAAGATCCTAATTCAGAATACCTGAACTACCAGAAGTTTCTGGTGTACGAGGTCATCCTGAACTCAAGGCTTACATTCACAGAACCCGAGATGATTACGTGTGTCCTGGAATTTGGCATTAGAGGATCCAAAATCTAAATGGACTTGTAGTGCCATATTTTCGTTTAAACTATCGAGATGACCAGAATGTTGCTGGAATTCTGTAATGACTGATTCCTAATATGCACATAAGAAAGAGCTCTGAAAATTATGGGGACGTTGAAGTCCACGTCTTGTAGGCCTTACCTAAACATTTTTGGAATTGATGACTCGTATAACCCAGATTCGTTATTCTTCTTTAGCAAGAGCCCGTGTAGTTTCCTGTATATGAGGACCTCCATTCTCCAGATTCTTGCTTCGAAATCCTGATTCTGTTTTAGCCCTTACCAAGACACCCAGTAGATTTTTTGGC
>NW_007189417.1:0-1000 GCF_000164805.1 Carlito syrichta
CGGACACAGGTTTGTTTTCCTTAACTTGGATGATATCAATTGGTTGCCTAGCACATGGCTCTCCGATCATATTTTTTCCTAAAGAAATCATATAATTCAAACAATAGAAAACTTAATTTGCTTCTATATTCATGTTGTCACAAGAAGCAGGCTTATTATTATGCTGAAGCCACTGGTAGTAGTGGGGGTTTATGAATTCAGTAGTCATTTGACACCTCTCTCTCTCTTTCTCTCTCTCTTCTCTCTCTCTCTCTCTCTCTCTCTCTATTAGACCCAGAACCAATGCAATATTTAACATCTCTCAAGTACCTTCTTGCCACTATTTTCTTATTTTCACAACATGGAATAGTTGTTTCATGCAAAAAGAGATAAGGAAATCTTTGACAGTGAATTGTCATGGCATGTCTTGTGCCATAGATTGTTGAGTATTAAATGCAATCTGCTGATTTTGGAAGAGATGAGGGTATTTCCTGTGGGAGGTTGCAAGACTAACTAGCGGTGGAATGAGGCTCCCAAAATGAGCACTTCGTGTGTAGATGGTCCTTACTGTTATTTTCATTCTTGTTATTTCAAAAACAAAGTCAAAGAAAGCAAAACTAAAATAGCTAATAAAACAGTCTTAAAATACCCAACAAATGGAAATATAATATTCAAAAGATAAAATGGCAATAACAAATTAGTTCAACTAAAACCAGTGTGTTCAACCAGAATCCATCATAGGCCAAGGGGTGGTCAACAACTGAACGTTCCCTGCTCTGTGGGATGGACCACATGAGACCTGAGCTCTTGCAGGATGCCCTGAGACTTGATTGGAGGACAAGATCAAAGTCAAGGTCCGTGCTGAGTTTTGGCTTCTTAAACACAGAATGTCATGTACAGTAAGCAAACTGGACTCCCTAATTCTTTTCCAAACTTGTTGCTGACAAACTACACCTTTTCCCTTCTTATACCAACAAGGTTTTTTTATTTTTAATCCAAGGGCAGACTGTATTTTTGTCCT
>NW_007189417.1:2763-4531 GCF_000164805.1 Carlito syrichta
CGAAGTCCTCTCGCCAGTCTAGAGTGTGAGTTACTGGAGAAACAACTTGCTTTCACAGACATGAAGGAGAAGACAACAGGAACAGAGCACCTACACTTGCATGTCTGAGAGAATTCCAGAAGTTTGGGGACTGATAGACCTGACTTACAGTTAGACCAGTGTCGACAATTAGAACTACAAAAAAGTTGGAAATTATGGTAGCACGTGACCAATGGGCAGTGTTATTTTCCCTATCTGCACAAATACAAAGACATTTCTCTCTGATCTTAGGTAAAATAGTTTCACTACCCATACATGGAAGTTAGGAATCATAGCATTTCTGATCTTTAAACGTATAAAAGGTGTTATTATAGAGAGCAAATTCCCCTTTTTTCCTTTGAAAAATCATGGTTCTTCAAGATGTGTTATTAATTTTTGGACATCCTAGATATTAAAATCTAATTCTATCTTCTCATTTTGAAACATTTTGAAATCTGTGAGTCAGTGATAGGAATTTTTATACTAAATTCTGAAAAAATAACATAATCACTTTATTTTGGAGTGACACTGCTGAAGGGAGTGATAAGCAGGACTTGAAAAATAATGATGAATAAATCACTTAGCACCCACTACTCAGAAAGCATTCACTTGCCAAAAAAGGTTCTGGAAATGGCCGTGGTGCTGGGCTCTGGGGAATTTTTCAGCAAAATATTCACTTATAGACAATAAAGACATCTCATACTCGGTGAATCTGCTTTTTAGATAACATCAAGGCAGATTTCAGAATATTATGGATTACTGTATAAATAACTGGAGCCCAAATTAATAGAGCCCAGGGGGTTATTTTCAAATAACAGAAATTACTCCTATTTATGTACAGTTTAAACAGTTGAAAAATATATACAGAAATAAAGTTAGAAATTGATCTTACAGTGGCATAAAGCATATTTGCAATCTAAACCATGGTAGAGGGGCATCTTCACCTGGTGATCTTTCAATGTTAACATATGCCTGCATCTGTTTTCTAGAAATCACACCATGTATATGCCTGATAATGTTTCCGTTACACATAAGCATATGACTTTAACTTTGAATTTTTTTCTGAGGTACACATTTTGTTCTGAAAGTTGTCTTTTCCCAAAATACAACACATCAATGATTGCTGCTCCTTGGCTAATGGTCTATTAATGTCAGGGGCACATATAAGCTCTCTCAAAATGCGGGGTGTACCTACCTAAACGGTTAATAGTTGATCATCTTTCGAAGGACATCGTAACACTTCCATTTATCTGGAATGCAGAATGGCTCAAAAATGTGAGAAAACGGCGTGTCATACTCACATACTCTGGTGTGATACCACATACTCTGGTTCAGGAAACATTCTTCCTGCAGAGAAGCATCAAGATGGTTAGTTTTAAGAATTGTTCTTTTTTGTGAGTGAGAGTCTTACTCTGTTGCCCAGTCTGGAGTGTAGTGGCACGCTCCAGCGATCCTTCCGCCTCAGCCTTCCAAGCAACTGGAACTATAGGCACACACCACTACACCTGGCTAATTTTTTGATTTATTGTAGAGAAGAGGTCTCACCACATTGCCCATGCTGGTCTTGAACTCCTGGACTCTAGCAATCCTCACGCCCCGGCCTCCCACAGTGCTGGGTTGACAGGTTTGAGCCACCACACCCGATCAAGAATTTTTATTTTAATCACAGAAATGAACCGCTGCAACTCAATAGCTTACTTCAAATATGATTGCATCCAAGGACATTAAAAATATTAAGTATATTGTAATG
>NW_007189418.1:0-817 GCF_000164805.1 Carlito syrichta
AGACACTCTGTAGATTTCTGGCATGGAGGACTAGGGTAAGCAAGTTTCCTTATTCTCCGTAACAACAGGATGTGTAGTGTTCTATATACGAGGACTCACATTACTGAAATTCCGGCTTCATTCTCAGCGAGATGCCGAGACATATCCTGGTGACCCAGAATTCCAGTTGCTTAGATATCAAGAGAAAGACTCTCATAAATTCATTGTGGAATTGGAACCCAAGATTCCTGGTTCCCTTTTCAAAACACACCCTAAAAATGTGGTGACGTAGAATCCCAGATTGCTGATTAAACCTTATCAAGAGACCTTGAAGGTTTAGGCAATTGAGAACTCCAAGAACCGTATTCCCTTCCCGTTCTCAGCAATATGCTCAGATTTTCTGTCTATATGGATTCCAAAACTCGGTATACAAAAATGCAGATGCCCAGATGTATCCTAGAGACGTGGAATCCATGATTCTTAGTTCCATTTTAACAATTCATACTAAATATTTGGCAACTACAAAACCCTCGGCCCCTCTCCAAATAAAAGTACACATGGAAATTTAAGGATTACCAAGTTCATCTTAAGACCAGAGTTACACCCAACCGAAGGGACTTATACTGCCAGAAACACGTTAACAACTCTCAAGAGGACAAGAATGTTGCTGGAGTCCTGAAATGACTGATTCATAATACCCACAAATCAAATATCTCCGAAACATGAGACGTGCTTGAAGCTCTGATTATCTTTTATCTGGTATCAAGACACCCTGAGAATTTTTCGGAATGCGGACTAGTGTATCACAGATTCCTTATTCTTCCTTAGCGAGGGGCCG
>NW_007189419.1:0-1464 GCF_000164805.1 Carlito syrichta
CAGAGTTGTAACTTGAACCAGGTTACCTAACTAATAAGTCTGTGTGGCACATACATATACACAAACATACAACTTAATTTTTCCACCATTCACAGACAAATATGCAAATGTGTGAATAATGTATAACTTTCTTATAACATTAATCCATAATTTCCACAAATGACCTCCAACATTTTTGTCAGTATCATCAGAGAGAGAGAGAGAGTCAGAAAGCAGCAGTCTTGAGTACAGAAACTGGCATATGGAAGGCATAGTTGTTTCTCTCCTCTTAAACTCTGTGAGGTATTTTGTATTATTCAGAGCTGCAGCCTCAGCTCAGAATAGTAGTTGGTACTTCAAAGGTGGTCCACGTCAGTGGGAGGAATCATGTTTAATGAGGAAGAAACAGTGGCTTATGTAACAACATAGGTTATGGCCATGCATGTAAACAGAAGAGAATAGTTAAGGTCTAGAAGTCAATTTTATATGAAATAGATAAATAATTTAGACAACATTATTTGACCTAAATTCTTTAGATAAATGTCTGAATTTCTTAAAATTTGCCAAACGATTATTCCAAATAGTTCTGCTTTCAGTATCAATGCATTTTAAAATCATGTTATTTCTGAACACAATTGTCCAACTAACTTTACACCTACCATACAACTAACTCCCATTTGTAGAAACCTTAACACTGGCAAAGCACTCCCATACATGTTGTCTCTGAGCCTATATAATCACAAGTGGGCATGGACCATTCACTCACTGCTTCCTGAACACAAGCTTGGGAACAGGTCTGGTCCATGATGAAGCACCCATAGATCCTTCTGCATCTGAGAAATCCCTGGGTAGACCTAGATCCTACAGCCTCTGGGGATCTAAGTGATGATATCAGCACAAGGTTTATGTTTCCATCCTCAAGCTGACCTTTATCTGGGGTGGCTTCATTTGTGGTGGCTCTCTCAGCTTCTCCAAATTTACATTCAATAATATTAGTGGTAAGAGAGATTTATTTCTAAGAACTGCAGCAGAAATGACGAGACTGGAGCTGAGGATAAAACAGTCCCACTCCAAACACGTAATGGATTGTGAATGAGCTCTTCCACCAAAGAACCAGTATAGTACAGAAGCAATCATGTGCAGTACACCTGGCCTGTCCCACCTCCCTCAAAATGAACATGCCTTCCCCTCATTTTGTAATTATAGCTAGCACTTACTCATTCTCTTTTATGGTTGATATTTTGCTTTACACAGTGACTTCTCCATTGCATTACTACTATATAAGACACTAGTTTTTCTATTTTAAAATAATGGTTTTTGGCTGATGTAAATGTTCTATATCTGAATTATGGCAATAGTTACACAGGTATCACATCTGTCATAATTTCATGGGTGCATTTTATTGTATGTAAATTTTACCCCAATAAAGGGTAATTTTTTGAAATAATGATGATGGTAATGTTAACGATATGTATTGTTTGCTGT
>NW_007189419.1:2731-3837 GCF_000164805.1 Carlito syrichta
ATTCCTGGTGAATATCTATGCAAAATTTCTTTAGAAGATTCTATTAAATCAGATCTAACAACATATCTCAAAAATCATTTGCCATGACCAAGTAGGCTTCATCCCCAGGATGCAAGGCTGGTTCAATATTTGCAGAACCATAAATGTAATTAAATAGAGCAACAAATGTAAAAACAAGAACCACATGTTAACTGGGCTCAGTGATTCAGCCTGTAATCCTGCACTTTGTTAGGCTGAGGTGAGTGGATTGCCTGAGCCCTCGGGTTCGAGACCTCCCTGGGCAACTTGGTGAAACCTCATCTCTACAATAAATCAAAAAATTAGCCAGGCATTGTAGTGCATTCCTGTAGTTCCAGCTACTTGGAAGGCTGAGGTGGAAGGATCACCAGAGCCCAGCAGGTCGAGGCTGCGGTAGTCAAGAGCAGCCACTTCACTCCAGTCTGGGTGACAGAGTGAGACTCTAACTCAAAAAAAAGAAAAAAAAACCTACATGTTTATATCATTAGATGCAGAAAAAGCTTTTTATAAAATTCAGCATCCCCCATGATAAAAATCCTTGAACACCTAGACACAGATAGAACATACCTTAAAATATAGCCTTCTACGATATAAACCCACAACCAACATATTATTAAACAGACAGAAATTGGAAGTGTTTCCCCTGAAAACTGAAACAAGGCAAGACTGCACTCTCACCCATCCTGTTCAACATAGTGTTGGGAGTCCTAGTTAGAGCAATTAGTCCAGTGAAAGAAATCAGGGGTATCCAAATAGGAAAAGAGGAAGTTGTTACCTCTCTTTTCTAACAATATGATCCTCTACCTCAAAAATCCAAGAGAAACTTTTAAAAACCTCCTTGCACTGAAAAAGGACTAGCAGTCTCTGGGCACAAAATCAATGTGCAAAAGATACTTGTATTCATATACACCAACAACAAACAGGCAAAGAACCAAATAAAAGGCACAATCCCATTCACAGTCACTACCAAAAAAAAAAATAAATAAATAAATAAATAAATAAAAAGAAATACTTGAACATCTTCCTAATCAGAAGTGAAAGACCTTCACAATGAAAACTACAAAACACTACTCAGAGAAAACCAAGAA
>NW_007189420.1:0-828 GCF_000164805.1 Carlito syrichta
TTTCTCAGATGCAGAAGGATCTATGGGTGCTTCATCATGGACCAGACCTGTCCCAAGCTTGTGTTCAGGAAGCAGTGAGTGAATGGTCCATGCCCACTTGTGATTATATAGGCTCAGAGACAACATGTATGGGAGTGCTTTGCCAGTGTTAAGGTTTCTACAAATGGAGTTAGTTGTATGGTAGGTGTAAAGTTAGTTGGACAATTGTGTTCAGAAATAACATGATTTTAAAATGCATTGATACTGAAAGCAGAACTATTTGGAATAATCGTTTGGCAAATTTTAAGAAATTCAGACATTTATCTAAAGAATTTAGGTCAAATAATGTTGTCTAAATTATTTATCTATTTCATATAAAATTGACTTCTAGACCTTAACTATTCTCTTCTGTTTACATGCATGGCCATAACCTATGTTGTTACATAAGCCACTGTTTCTTCCTCATTAAACATGATTCCTCCCACTGACGTGGACCACCTTTGAAGTACCAACTACTATTCTGAGCTGAGGCTGCAGCTCTGAATAATACAAAATACCTCACAGAGTTTAAGAGGAGAGAAACAACTATGCCTTCCATATGCCAGTTTCTGTACTCAAGACTGCTGCTTTCTGACTCTCTCTCTCTCTCTGATGATACTGACAAAAATGTTGGAGGTCATTTGTGGAAATTATGGATTAATGTTATAAGAAAGTTATACATTATTCACACATTTGCATATTTGTCTGTGAATGGTGGAAAAATTAAGTTGTATGTTTGTGTATATGTATGTGCCACACAGACTTATGAGTTAGGTAACCTGGTTCAAGTTACAACTCTGGGCCTCAATT
>NW_007189421.1:0-890 GCF_000164805.1 Carlito syrichta
AGATCTATGGGTGCTCATCATGGACCAGACCTGTTCCCAAGCTTGTGTTCAGGAAGCAGTGAGTGAATGGTCCATGCCCACTTGTGATTATATAGGCTCAGAGACAACATGTATGGGAGTGCTTTGCCAGTGTTAAGGTTTCTACAAATGGGAGTTAGTTGTATGGTAGGTGTAAAGTTAGTTGGACAATTGTGTTCAGAAATAACATGATTTTAAAATGCATTGATACTGAAAGCAGAACTATTTGGAATAATCGTTTGGCAAATTTTAAGAAATTCAGACATTTATCTAAAGAATTTAGGTCAAATAATGTTGTCTAAATTATTTATCTATTTCATATAAAATTGACTTCTAGACCTTAACTGTTCTCTTCTGTTTACATGCATGGCCATAACCTATGTTGTTACATAAGCCACTGTTTCTTCCTCATTAAACATGATTCCTCCCACTGACGTGGACCACCTTTGAAGTACCAACTACTATTCTGAGCTGAGGCTGCAGCTCTGAATAATACAAAATACCTCACAGAGTTTAAGAGGAGAGAAACAACTATGCCTTCCATATGCCAGTTTCTGTACTCAAGACTGCTGCTTTCTGACTCTCTCTCTCTCTCTGATGATACTGACAAAAATGTTGGAGGTCATTTGTGGAAATTATGGATTAATGTTATAAGAAAGTTATACATTATTCACACATTTGCATATTTGTCTGTGAATGGTGGACAAATTAAGTTGTATGTTTGTGTATATGTATGTGCCACACAGACTTATTAGTTAGGTAACCTGGTTCAAGTTACAACTCTGGGCCTCAATTTCTCATCTAAAACAGGGAGTTATCATAGTACCAGGCTCCCTTGTGGGGATTAAATACTTTTTAATAAATTAGCATAG
>NW_007189422.1:0-841 GCF_000164805.1 Carlito syrichta
AGACCACATGGGGAAGCTTTGTATCTACCTGAAAAGAGAGAGATGCTTAGCTAACCACCTGCTTGCTTCTACAGCTCCTGTCACTATCTAACTACAATCACACAAGACGCCCCAAGCCAGAACAACTAAGTTAAGTCCTCCCCAATTCCTGAGCAATTTCCTGAGAGAAAATAAATGATTGTTGGTGCTGTCTTAAACCATTAACTTTTGGTGCCATTTGTTATGTGATAATAGATAACTGAAACACCTTTAGAAGCTCAAGGTAAAACATCAACCATTTACTTTCATGGAGCTTCTATACCAAATCTTCCTCATCCTTGGCAAGTGAAGAACAACTATTTTCAGTGTTGCATTTATGGGATAGCTGTTTGGACTTACTATCAACCCTAAATTTGTAGATACAATTACCAAATAGATCACGGTCATTCATTTATCTATTTTAATATTTATTTGTATAGACAGGTTCTGGGCTGATCTCAAACTCCTGGCTCAATTGATCTTCCTGTCTTGGCTTCCAAAACTGCCGGGATTACAGTCATCCTGTACTATTTGTGAATTTAATCAACCAATCATTTTCTCAACATAGATGGGACACTTTCTCTGACTCCCTGAGTTAAAAATTCCTTCCCCATGTTCCCAAGTACCCAGGCCCTGGATGCTAACTTTATCATACAGCATTAAACTGCTTGTCTTGTTCCTTCTCTCCCACTGACCAGTAGCAAATTCATTGTGTTGTTCATCTTTGTATCCCTACCAACTAGGGCTAGTGCCTGCAGTAGCAGACCTATTCAAATTAAGCAAATCCAAACAAACATGAAACCCCCACTTAACTGAAGGAAGA
>NW_007189423.1:0-1053 GCF_000164805.1 Carlito syrichta
CTAGGTTGCTAGATAGTTAAGTCAGCTGTCTAGCTCGCTGGTTGGCTTGTTAAATCACCTAGTTATGTCAGCTGGCTAGCCAGCTGGCTAAGTACCTCGCTAATTTAGTCAGCTGGCTAGAGAGAAGGCTAGGTAGTTAAGTTACCTAGTATAGTCAGCTAGCTATCCTGCTGGCTAGCTATATAGCATGCTACTTAATTCAGCTGACTAGCAAGCAGGCCAGCTATATAAGTCAGCTGGATAGCCAGTTGGCTAGCTAGGTAGCGACCTACTTAAGTCAGTTGGCTAGTCAGCTGGCTAGCTAATTAAGTCAGCTAGGTAAGTCAGCTGGCTAGCCAGCTAGCTAGCTAGGTAGAAAGCTAGTTAAGTCAGTTGGTAGCCAGCTGGCTAGCTATTTACATCAGCTAGTTAATTCAACTGGCTTCCCAGCTAAATAAGTCAACTAGATAAGTCATCTGGCAAGCCAGCTGGCTAGCTAGGTAGTTAGTTAGTTAAGCAGCTAGTTAAGTCTGGTGGTTATCCAGGTATCTATCTAGTTAAGTCAGTGAGTTAAGTCAGCTGGCTAGCCAGCTACCTAGCAGGGTACCTAGCTAGTTAAATCAGCTGGCTAGGCAGCTGGTTAGCTTATTAAATCACATAGTTAAGTCAGCTCGCTGGCCAGCATGTTAAATAGGTAGTTAGGTAGATAAATAAGTTGGCAAAGCAGAGGGCTATGTAGGTAGGTAGCTGGCTAGCCATCAGGCTATCTAGTTATGTCAGATAGTTAAGTCAGCTAGATATCACTCTTTCTAGCTAGGTAGGTAGCTAGTTAAGTTAGCTACCTGGCTACTAAGTTAGCTAGCTGGCTACTTTGCTTAGTCAGTTAGTTAAGTTACCTGGCTGGGCTCCTGGCTATCTAGGTAGCTAGGAATTTAAGTCAGCTGGCTAGACAGCTGGCAAGCTAGTAAAGTCAGTTAGTGTAATCAGCTGGCTAACCAGCTGTCTAGTTAGTTAAGTCAGTTGTCTAGCCAGCTGGATAGCTAGTTAAAAAGCTGGTTAAGTCAGTTGTCTAGC
>NW_007189424.1:0-1491 GCF_000164805.1 Carlito syrichta
TCTAGGTAGCTAGGAATTTAAGTCAGCTGGCTAGACAGCTGGCAAGCTAGTAAAGTCAGTTAGTGTAATCAGCTGGCTAACCAGCTGTCTAGTTAGTTAAGTCAGTTGTCTAGCCAGCTGGATAGCTAGTTAAAAAGCTGGTTAAGTCAGTTGTCTAGCCAGCTGGATAGCTAGTTAAAAAGTTGGTTACATCAGATGGGTAGCCAGCTGCCTCAGTAGATATTTCAGCTAGTTACATCAGCTGTCTACCTAGGTAGTTAGGCAATTAAGTCAGATGGCTAGCCAGCTGGCTACCTAGTTAAGTCACCTAGTTAAGACAGCTGCCTTGCCATCTTGCAATCTAGGTAGCTAGATAGTTTCGTCAGCTGTCTAGCCAGCTGTCTAGCTAGTTAAGTCACCTAGTTAAGTCAGCTGAGAAGGCAGCTGCCTAGCTACATAGCTTGCTAGTTCAGTCAGCTGGCTAGACAGCTGGCTAGCATGTAAGTCACCTAGTTAATTCAGCTGGATAGCCAGATGGCTAGCTATGTGGCAAGCTAGTTAATTCACCTGAATAGAAAGCAGGCCAGATAGTTAAGACAGATAGTTAAATCAGCTGGCTAGCCAACTGGCTGACTACATAGTGACCTAGTTAAGTCAGTTGGCTAGCCAGCTGGCTAGCTAGTTATGTCAGCTTGTTAAATCAGCTGGCTATCCAGGTGGCTAGAGAAGTAGAGAGCTAGTTAAGTCAGCTGGCTAGCCACTTGGATATCTAGTTAAGTCAGCTATTATAGTCACCTGGCTGGCCAGCTGCCTAGCTAATTAATCAACTAGTTAAGTAAGCTGGCTAACCAGCTGGCTAGCTATTTAGGACACCTCATTAAGTCAGTTGGCTAGGCAGCTATCTAGCTAGTTAAAAAGCTAGTAAAGTCAGATGGCTAGACAGCTGACTAGCTAGTTATTTCAGGTAAAGTCATCTTGCTATCTAGGTAGATAGCTAGTTAAGTCAGCTAGTTATATCACCTAGCTAGCTAGTTAGGTCAGCTAGTTAAGTCACCTAGTTAGGTATTAGTTAGCTAGGTAGCTAGCTAGTTATTTCAGCTAGTAAAGTCAGCTAGGTAGCTGGAAAGCTAGCTAATTAAACCAGATAGTTAAGTCAGCTGGCTAGCCAGTTGCCCTCCTGGGTAGCTAGCTTGTTAAGTCAGCTGGTTAGGCAGCTGGCTAGCTACCTAATTCACCTAGTTAAGTCAGCTTGCTGGCCAGCTGTTTAGCTAGTTAGCTTGGTATTTAAGTCAGTTGGCAAACCACCGAGTTACTAGTTATATGTTCTAAAACAACATATAGTTCTTTTAGAGTTGTTGTTCCACTTGGTTTACTGTCTTTCTTTTGTTTTGGGGGTTGGTTCATATGTATTTTATTCTTTTTCCTGTACTCTTGTGAAAAATGTTGCACTTTTTTCCCCCTTTTCTTCTGTGTTTAATACTTTCTTAAGTATTTCATGTAGAGGTGGTTTGG
>NW_007189425.1:0-650 GCF_000164805.1 Carlito syrichta
CAGCCATGCTGCTCCCCAATTCGGGCTGGGAGGCACCCCTCCACCACTGTCAAGAAATCTTGGCCCAGGTACCTGGGGTAAGGGCCAACCTCCAGGATCAAGCCTTGCCTAACGCGGAGGACACCTGGTACACAGATGGCAGCAGATTTGTCCGAGATGGGACCAGGTATGCAAGGCAGCCATAACCACGGAGACTGAAACCATTTGGGTGGAGCCATTGGCAGTTGAAACCTCTGCACAGCGGGCTGAGTTAATCGCGCTAACCAAGGTGCTGACTCTGGGAGCTGGTAAACGGGTGAACATTTACAATGATAGCAGGTATGCGTTTGCCACGGCACACATACACGGGGCCATTTATAAAGAAAGGGGCTTCTGATGGCAGAAGGAAAGACTGTTAAAAATAAAACTGAAATCCTTAAACTGCTACAAGCCCTCTGGCTACCTAAGGCGTTGACCATTAATCATTGTCTGGGACATCAGACCACGGACACGCCAGTAGCCAAGGGAAACCACCTGGCAGACCTTAAGGCAAAGGAGGCAGCAGTTTCTGTGGACCATATCTTAGTGACCACACTGCCAGACCCAGGGGCACCAGCATTGCCAGGTGTTCCTGAGTATACAAAAGAAGATCTCAATTGTATCAAACAGCA
>NW_007189426.1:0-773 GCF_000164805.1 Carlito syrichta
CCGGGCTCGGTGGCTCAGCCTGTAATCCCACGCCTTGGGAGACTGAAGTGAGTGGATTGCCTGAGCCCGCGGGTTCGAGACCCACCTGGGCAACTTGGCGAGACCTCATCTCTACAATAAATCAAAAATCAGCTGGGCGTGGTAGTGTGCACCTGTAATTGTGGCTATTCGGAAGGCTGAGGCAGAAGGATCGCCAGAGCCCAGCAGGTCGAGGCTGCGGTGGCTGGGAGTGGCCACTGCACTCCAGTCTGGGCGACAAAGTAAGACTCCAACTCAAAAAAACAAATAAATAAAAAATAAAAACAAACAAACAAGCAAACAAAAAAACAACACACTCCACACATAGTATGTATAACAAGAACTCTCAGAGGCCCCTGCCAAATGCAAAAAATAAACATTCATTTGAAATAGTAATAAAAGACAATGATTATTCCTGAGCCTTCAGCTTCTGTTAAGGGTATGAATCCACCAAGTCACCTTTAAGTGGACTGACAGATCTGGTTGCTCAGTACAAATGTGCTTAACTTTATTCCATGTACAGCCTTCCTGCAGATTAGGTTAATCATTCAAATTACCCACATACACTGAAGAGGAAATGACATTATGTTCAAAAATTCCCAGAGGAGGAAAACATGAGGCACAACTGGCAATAGGGCCTTGCTCTAATGAGACATAGAGGAGGGGTATATATTCCAACTTCACAGGCCAACTCAACCTTCTAGAAGAAAAGCATCCATGAGTCTCACTACTGCTCTTTCTTAGCTCCCAGATTT
>NW_007189427.1:0-758 GCF_000164805.1 Carlito syrichta
AGTTAGTTAATTCTGTTGGCTAGCCAGCTGGCTACTTTGTTATTTAAGCTACCTAAATCAGCTGGCTAGGCTTCTGGCTACCTAGGTAACTAGATAGTTAAGTCAGCTGTCTAATCTGCTTCCTAGCTAGTTAAGTCACCTAGGTAAGCTAGATGGATAGCCAACTGTCTAGCTAGGTAGCTTGCTAATTAAGTCAGCTGGCTAGCCAGCTGGACAACTTGTTAAGTCAGTTAGTTTAGTCAGCTGGCTAACCAGCTGGGTAGCTCATTAAATCAGCTCATTAAGTCAGTTGTCTAGCCAGCTGTCTAGCTGGTTAAAACCTACTTACATAAGAGGGGTAGTCAGCTGGTTCGCTAGTTATTTCATCTAGTTAATCTGCTGGCTAGCTAGGAAGCTAGCTAGTTAAGTCAGCTAGTTAATTCACCTAACTGCAAGATAGCTAGCTAGGGAGCAAGTTAGTTAAATAAGTTGCTTAAGTTAGCTGGGAAGGTAGGTAGCTAGCTTTTAAAGTCAGCTAGTTAAGTCAGGTTGCTATCTAGTTTCATCAGCGATTTAAGTCAGCTGACTAGAAAGCTGCATAGTAGGGTAGCTAACTAGTTAAGTCAGCTGGCTAGCCAGTTAGCTGGCTAGTTAAGTCACCTCATTAAGTCAGCTCACTTACCAGCTGGTTAGGTAGGTAGTTAGGTAGTTTAGTCACCTCACAAGCCAGTGGGCTATGTAGGTAGGTAGCTAGCTAAGTCAGCTGGCCAGTCATGAAG
>NW_007189428.1:0-1412 GCF_000164805.1 Carlito syrichta
CTCACTTGCAGGCTGAGTAGTTCAGTTGGCTCAACTGAGAGCTCACTCGCTGGCTGACTAGGTAAGTCTTCTGACCAGACAGCTCACTCGCCAGCTGACTGAAGTCAACTGACCAGTCAGCTCATTCGTTGGCCGACTATTTAATTCAGCTGACCAGTTGCCTCACCCACCAGCCGACTAGTTAATTCAGCTAACTGGTTGTAGGACTAGATGGCCAAGTAGTTAACTTAGCTAACCAATCGGCCTACTAGTTGGCCCACTTTTCAGTCATCAAGTTAGCTCAGCTAACTAGAAGTCTGAATAGTTAGGCCAGATAATTAGTTGGGCAGCTAGTCATGTCACTTATTAGGTCAGCAAACCAGTCAGCCAACTGGTTAAGTGAGCTAGCTAGTGGGCCAACATGTCTGTCAACTAGTTAACCCAGCTAAGTAGTCAGCCGACTATTCGGCCGACTTGTTAAACCAGCTAACAAGTAGGCCTAGTAGACCGAAAACGTGTTTAACCAGCTAAGTAGTTGGCCAACTCGTCAGCTAACAAGATAAGTCACCCAGCTAACTCGTTAACCAACTAGTTAAATCAACTAGTTAACCCATTTAACAACTATTTAAAACAGTTAGCTAACTCATTAACCAGCTTGTTAAGTCAGTTAGCTACTTTGTTAGTCAACTAGTTAAGTCAGCTAGCTAACAAGGTAGCTAGCTAAGTAAGCTTGCTAAGTCAACTAGCTCACTAGTGAGCTAAGTCAGCTACATATGTCTGCTACCTAATTAGATAGCTATTTATTAAATCATTTAGATATTCAGCTAGTTAAATAGTTAGCTAAATATTGAATTCAGGCAGTTGTCAGATAGCTGATTCAAGTCGGCCAGTTAAGTCAGGTAGCTAACTAGTTAAGTCACCTAGTTAAGTCAGCTTTCAAACTTAGTCAGCTGGTTAAGACAGCTAACTAGGTAGTTAGCTAATGGATTAAGTCAGCAGGATGATTCAGATAGTTAGCTAGCTAACTAACAGGTTAAGTCAGCTGATTGAGTCAGCTAACTAGCTAATTAGCAAATGGGTTGAATCAGTTGCTTGAGTAGGCTACCTAGAAAGTTAGCTAACGAGTTAAGTCAGCTGGATGAGTCAGCTAGCTATCTAGTTAGCTAAACAGTTAGGTCAGCTGGTTGAGGCAACTAGCTAGCTCATTAGTTATTGGGTAAGTCAGATGGTTAAGTCAGTTAGCTAGCACGTTAGATAATGAGTAAGGTTACTAGTTATCTAGCTGGTAAAGTCAGCTAGCTAGGTAGCTAACCTTTTAAGACAGCTTGTTAGATAGGTACTTAGTTGGAGAGCTTACAATTTAAGTCAGCCAGCTAGCTAGGTAGCCAATTAGTTAGTTAACTATTGAATCAGCTGGTTAGCTAAGTAGCTAG
>NW_007189429.1:0-699 GCF_000164805.1 Carlito syrichta
CAACCAGCAGGCTAGGTAGTTAAAACAACTCATTAAGTCAGTTGCCTATCCAGCTTGTTAGCTAGTTAAAAAACGAGTTACGTTAGATGACTAGCCATCAGGTCATCTAGTTATTTCAGCTAGTTAAGTCAACTGACTGACTAGGAAGCTAGCTATATAAGTAACCTCGTTATGTCAGTTGGGTAGCTAGTTAAGTCAGCTAGTTATGGCAGCTGGCTAGCTAGGTAGTTAGCTAGGTAGCTAGATGGTTAAGACAGCTAGTCAACCCAGCTGTCTAACCAGGTAGCTAGCTGGTTAAGTAAGCTAGTTAAGTCAGCTTGCTATCTAGTTAAGTCAGTGATTTAAATCAGCGGGCTAGCCAGTTGACTAGCTGGGAAGCTAGCTAGTTAAGTCAGCTGGCTAGCTAGTTAACTAACTAGTCAAGTAACCTAGTTAAGTCAGCTCACTAGCCAGGTGGTTAGCTTGGTAGCTGAGTTGTTAAGTCAGCTGGAAAGTCAGCAGGCTACATAGGTAACTAGCTAGTTAAGACACCTGGCTATTGAGCTGGCAAGCTAGGTAGCTAGGTAGTTATATAAACCTGCTAGCCAGTTGGCTTGCTACTTCAGTCACGTAGTTAAGTCAGCTGCCTAGACACCTGGCTAGCTAGGTAGCTAGATAGTTAAGTCAGATGTCGAGCCTGCTGGTTAGATAGTTGAGTCG
>NW_007189430.1:0-844 GCF_000164805.1 Carlito syrichta
TGGCTATCCAGCTTGTTAGCTAGTTAAAAAACGAGTTACGTTAGATGACTAGCCATCAGGTCATCTAGTTATTTCAGCTAGTTAAGTCAACTGACTGACTAGGAAACTAGCTATGTAAGTAACCTCGTTATGTCAGTTGGGTAGCTAATTAAGTCAGCTAGTTATGGCAGCTGGCTAGCTAGGTAGTTAGCTAGGTAGCTAGATGGTTAAGACAGCTAGTCAACCCAGCTGTCTAACCTGGTAGCTAGCTGGTTAAGTAAGCTAGTTAAGTCAGCTTGCTATCTAGTTAAGTCAGTGATTTAAATCAGCGGTCTAGCCAGTTGACTAGCTGGGAAGCTAGCTAGTTAAGTCAGCTGGCTAACTAGTTAGCTCACTAGTCAAGTAACCTAGTTAAGTCAGCTCACTAGCCAGGTGGTTAGCTTGGTAGCTGAGTTGTTAAGTCAGCTGGAAAGTCAGCAGGCTACATAGGTAGCTAGCTAGTTAAGACACCTGCCTATTGAGCTGGCAAGCTAGGTAGCTAAGTAGTTATGTAAACCTGCTAGCCTGTTGGCTTGCTACTTAAGTCACCTAGTTAAATCAGCTGCCTAGACACCTGGCTAGCTAGGTAGCTAGATAGTTAAGTCATATGTCAAGCCTGTT
This sequence comes from Carlito syrichta, assembly GCF_000164805.1. Classification (NCBI taxonomy): domain Eukaryota; kingdom Metazoa; phylum Chordata; class Mammalia; order Primates; family Tarsiidae; genus Carlito; species Carlito syrichta. The sequence goes on from NW_007189430.1 coordinate 640, forward strand.
GGTTAGATAGTTGAGTCACCTAGTTAAGTCAGCTGGTTAGCCAATTGGCTAGCTATATAGCAAGCTAGTTAATTCAGCTGAACTAGCAAGCAGGCCAGCTATTTAAGTAAGCTAGTTTAGTCAGTTTGCTAGCCAACTGTATAGGTAGGTAGCTAGCTAGATAAATCAGCTAACTTGGTCACACGATAGTTGTTTAGGTAAGCTA
>NW_007189431.1:0-789 GCF_000164805.1 Carlito syrichta
TTCTTAGGTTGTCAATTTCTGTTCCTTCCATTTTCCTCATGTGTGTTTGTAGGGATATAAATTCCCCTCTTATTACAGTTTTTAAGGCATCCCAGAGATTTTGGTAAGATGTTTCTTTATTTTCATTTGTTTCCAGGTATCTTTTGATCTCTATTTTGATGTCATCATTGACCCAGGAGTTATTTAGCATCATGCTGTTTAGTGTCCATGTCTTGTGGGTTTTGGGGGGACTTTGTTGGTGTCAATGTTTATTTTTATTCCACTGTGGTCCGAGAAGGTGCATGGCAGAATTTCAGTCCTTTTAAATTTACTTATACTTGATTTGTGTCCAATTATGTGGTCGATCTTAGAATATGTTCCATGTGGTGATGAGTAGAATGTGTATTCTGTGGTCTTTGGATGGAGTGTTCTATAGGTATCAATTAAGTCCATTTGGTCCAGAGTCTCATTGAGGTTCCGGATCTCCTTGCTGATTTTTTGTCCTGATGATCTGTCTAAGGTTGTGAGTGGTGTATTAAAGTCCCCAGTTATTATGGTGTTAGAGTCAATGTCTTTCTTTAGTTTTCCTAGAAGTTCCTTTATGAATGTTGGTGCGACTATGTTGGGTGCATATATGTTTAGGATAGATATTTCTTGTTGATGGAGTGAACCTTTTATCATTATGTAGTGGCCCCTCTGTATCTTTTTTAATTTTTGATAGCTTAAATGGTATTTTGTCTGAATTAGGATCGCGACTCCTCCTTTCCTTTTGGGTTCCATTCCCCTGAAGATTTGTTTCCCATCCTCTTA
>NW_007189432.1:0-814 GCF_000164805.1 Carlito syrichta
ACAGAAAAATGAGAGAGAACAAGAATGAGGAAGTCATAGACGGAAGGACTGACAGTAAGAATAGAAACAAGTTAAAAAAAAGATATACATCTAAATATCTTGAAAACACATTTCATATTGTAAAAATAGGAAAATAATGATGATTATAAATATGACTTAAATTGACAAAAACTTGAGAAGTAGATTTGTCAAAAGGAGTTCAGAAGTTCTAAACTCTTCATTTGGAGGATAAAGGTATATAAATCATTCTGCTGTTAACCTTGAAAGTTTAATAGTGGTTTTAAAAGCCTTCAAAAAATCGCTAAACACTAATAGAATTAAAAGCACATCTATACTAGACTCAGTTTAGTAATTCATTCCACAAACATTTATTGGTCCCTGTTATGGGCCAAGCACTGGGCCAGTCTTAGGTGCAAAGTCAACTGAAAAACAGTCCCTGCAAAGCAAATGAAAACTAAAAAAGAGGAAGAAATAAAAAAGGCAAAGAAATAAAAACAGGGTAAAGCAAGACCAAACACAAGGCAGTAAATTAGTTAATTAGACAAACTTCAGTTGGGTTAAGAGACAAAATCCAATTAAAAGCTGTTTTCCAGGAAGAGTCTTGAAGTAAGTTGACCTAGAAAGGTTTAAATCTGAAAGTGGAAAAATGTGTTAAGCAAAAATGAAGTCAACAGGCCAGAATTCATGTCAGACAAAGTAGAAGATGAGGGAAAAACAATGCATTCAATTTTGGCAAGAAGAATAGATCACGGTGAAGGTATGACAGTTAAATCCTTTATGTTCCAAATGTGCGGTATTAAAATTTACAGCAAAA
>NW_007189433.1:0-823 GCF_000164805.1 Carlito syrichta
CCTTTGGGTTTGTGATTATCAATCCCAGAGAGATGTGGATTTCACTTCTAAGTCCCAGGGCACTGATCTGCTGCCCAATGGTGGGCATGCTAGAGCATTTCCTGCCCAGGTTCCAGTGTAACAGCAATAGTGGCACCTCTGTGTCTGTCCCTCTGCTAGATATCAGCATCCATTTCTCTCACTGCACTCTCACTTTAGCCACTGCTAATGTTGACCTGGCATCAAAGATGGTGGTGGGACTGGGTGCTAGGCGCTGAGCCCCAGCTGCTCCCTGTGGCTTCTTTTAGAGAAGGGTCCCATTGACTCCCCAAAATGGCACTTGCTCCAACACTGCTGCAAGAAGGTCTGGGGTCAGAACAGGAGGAATTGTAACCGCTTTACCTGGCGAGCTCAGGTCACTTGTTTCTGAGTTCATAGTCAGACACTCGCACATTCACTTAGACACACACACACACACACTCACACACACATGCTAATTCGTCCTTGCACACACTCACTTAAACAGAGACTCATACACTCCAACTGGCTCCATTGCCATCTTCCTGAAACCCCACCTCACCATCTTCCCAGTGTACATTTCTTTTCAGTTTTTTTTTAACTGGAGTTCACTGAGCTTCTTAAACTTATGTGAACATTTTACTCATCAGATTTTGGAAATTTTGAGCCATTATGTTTTCAGAAAAGCTCTCTGCTCCTTTCTCTCTCTTCTCCTTTTAAAATTATAATGCACATATTGGCCTCCTTGATGGTAGCTCATAAGTCCATTATGACCTCTTTTCTTTTCTTCCTATTTTGGTCTTGTTGCTTTCCTAACTCGATAATT
>NW_007189434.1:0-835 GCF_000164805.1 Carlito syrichta
TCCAAAGATGGTGGTGGGACTGGGTGCTAGGCGCTGAGCCCCAGCTGCTCCCTGTGGCTTCTTTTAGAGAAGGGTCCCATTGACTCCCCAAAATGGCACTTGCTCCAACACTGCTGCAAGAAGGTCTGGGGTCAGAACAGGAGGAATTGTAACCGCTTTACCTGGAGAGCTCAGGTCACTTGTTTCTGAGTTCTTAGTCAGACACTCGCACATTCACTTAGACACACACACACACACACACACTCACACACACATGCTACTTCGTCCTTGCACCCACTCACTTAAACAGAGACTCATACACTCCAACTGGCTCCATTGCCATCTTCCTGAAACCCCACCTCACCATCTTCCCAGTGTACATTTCTTTTCAGTTTTTTTTTAACTGGAGTTCACTGAGCTTCTTAAACTTATGTGAACATTTTACTCATCAGATTTTGGAAATTTTGAGCCATTATGTTTTCAGAAAAGCTCTCTGCTCCTTTCTCTCTCTTCTCCTTTTAAAATTATAATGCACATATTGGCCTCCTTGATGGTAGCTCATAAGTCCATTATGACCTCTTTTCTTTTCTTCATATTTGGTCTTGTTGCTTTCCTAACTCGATAATTTCAAATGACCTACCTTCAAGTTAACCACATGCCTGTGGTTCCAGCTACTTGGAAGGCTGAGGCAGAAGGATCGCTTGAGCACAGCAGGTCAAGGCTGTGGTGGCAGTGAGCATGCCACTGCATTCCAGCCTGAGCCGCAGAGTGAAACTCTGACTCAAAAAAACAAACCAATTAACAAAAAAACAAATAATTGGCTTTTGAAGAAAGTATGTAAGTGTTCCAGAGAGCA
>NW_007189435.1:0-723 GCF_000164805.1 Carlito syrichta
CTCCATTGCCATCTTCCTGAAACCCCACCTCACCATCTTCCCAGTGTACATTTCTTTTCAGTTTTTTAACTGGAGTTCACTGAGCTTCTTAAACTTATGTGAACAATTTACTCATCAGATTTTGGAAATTTTGAGCCATTATGTTTTCAGAAAAGCTCTCTGCTCCTTTCTCTCTCTTCTCCTTTTAAAATTATAATGCACATATTGGCCTCCTTGATGGTAGCTCATAAGTCCATTATGACCTCTTTTCTTTTCTTCATATTTGGTCTTGTTGCTTTCCTAACTCGATAATTTCAAATGACCTACCTTCAAGTTAACCACATGCCTGTGGTTCCAGCTACTTGGAAGGCTGAGGCAGAAGGATTGCTTGAGCACAGCAGGTCAAGGCTGTGGTGGCAGTGAGCATGCCACTGCATTCCAGCCTGAGCCGCAGAGTGAAACTCTGACTCAAAAAAACAAACCAATTAACAAAAAAACAAAATAATTGGCTTTTGAAGAAGTATGTAAGTGTTCCAGAGAGCAGAGACATTCAGCAAGATAGATGTCAATATTTCCAAAAATATGCCCCTTAGAGTGCTGGTTTATGAGATGACTCATGTGCAATTTCTTCCTTCAGTCAAATAGTTCATTCCATCCTTACAAGAACCCTTCAGATAGTGTGTCATCCCCATTTAACAGAGGGAAACGTTGAGGTTTAGCGAGGTAAAGCAAAAATGCTCATAA
>NW_007189436.1:0-717 GCF_000164805.1 Carlito syrichta
GTAGCTCATAAGTCCATTATGACCTCTTTTCTTTTCTTCATATTTGGTCTTGTTGCTTTCCTAACTCGATAATTTCAAATGACCTACCTTCAAGTTAACCACATGCCTGTGGTTCCAGCTACTTGGAAGGCTGAGGCAGAAGGATCGCTTGAGCACAGCAGGTCAAGGCTGTGGTGGCAGTGAGCATGCCACTGCATTCCAGCCTGAGCCGCAGAGTGAAACTCTGACTCAAAAAAACAAACCAATTAACAAAAAAACAAAATAATTGGCTTTTGAAGAAGTATGTAAGTGTTCCAGAGAGCAGAGACATTCAGCAAGATAGATGTCAATATTTCCAAAAATATGCCCCTTAGAGTGCTGGTTTATGAGATGACTCAAGTGCAATTTCTTCCTTCAGTCAAATAGTTCATTCCATCCTTACAAGAACCCTTCAGATAGTGTGTCATCCCCATTTAACAGAGGGAAACGTTGAGGTTTAGTGAGGTAAAGCAAAATGCTCATAAAAAAAAGTTGGAAAAGACTTAAAGGGTCATCTAGACCAGCAACATCAGCATCACTGGGGAACATGTTTGAAATTCAAATTCTCAGGTCCTACTCCAGACCTGCAGAAGCAGCCTCTTGAGAAAGGGGAGAGCAATCTGTGATTGAGCAAACCCTCCAGGGAATTCTGATGCCTGCTAAGTTTCAAGAATCACTGGTGATCTAGCTCAGCCTTCT
>NW_007189437.1:0-901 GCF_000164805.1 Carlito syrichta
GAAGAAGTATGTAAGTGTTCCAGAGAGCAGAGACATTCAGCAAGATAGATGTCAATATTTCCAAAAATATGCCCCTTAGAGTGCTGGTTTATGAGATGACTCAAGTGCAATTTCTTCCTTCAGTCAAATAGTTCATTCCATCCTTACAAGAACCCTTCAGATAGTGTGTCATCCCCATTTAACAGAGGGAAACGTTGAGGTTTAGTGAGGTAAAGCAAAATGCTCATAAAAAAAAGTTGGAAAAGACTTAAAGGGTCATCTAGACCAGCAACATCAGCATCACTGGGGAACATGTTTGAAATTCAAATTCTCAGGTCCTACTCCAGACCTGCAGAAGCAGCCTCTTGGGAAAGGGGAGAGCAATCTGTGATTGAGCAAACCCTCCAGGGAATTCTGATGCCTGCTAAGTTTCAAGAATCACTGGTGATCTAGCTCAGCCTTCTTATTTTACAGAAAAGGCAGTGATGCCCAAAGTCAAGCAACATGGACATAGTGAAGGGAAAACAAACAAACAAAAACACCACACACATAGAACCACAGTTCCAGCCTTCACGGTCTTAAAATTTAAAGATCCAGGGCTTCAAATCTGCTTCATGTCTTTGTTCTAATTTCACAAAAGTATCTACATTCAAAAAATTTGTATTTAATAAAATATATCTAAACAGCCTATAGTTAATATAATTAAACCCAGGTAGCAGAAGCTCAATGATATCCGGAATTGCATATGTATGTTCACAAAACATCAGGCAAAGACTCCCAAGAGTTGCGATCCAGAAGGCAGGCAAGCATCCAATCTAGAAGGCCACAGAGACTGGGCAAAAACAACCCAGCATGATGGAAACTGAAATAAGATAGATTTTCGAAAGGCAGAACAGATAATAGATAAGGCCTTAACACAGGA
>NW_007189438.1:0-760 GCF_000164805.1 Carlito syrichta
GAGGGAAACGTTGAGGTTTAGTGAGGTAAAGCAAAATGCTCATAAAAAAAAGTTGGAAAAGACTTAAAGGGTCATCTAGACCAGCAACATCAGCATCACTGGGGAACATGTTTGAAATTCAAATTCTCAGGTCCTACTCCAGACCTGCAGAAGCAGCCTCTTGGGAAAGGGGAGAGCAATCTGTGATTGAGCAAACCCTCCAGGGAATTCTGATGCCTGCTAAGTTTCAAGAATCACTGGTGATCTAGCTCAGCCTTCTTATTTTACAGAAAAGGCAGTGATGCCCAAAGTCAAGCAACATGGACATAGTGAAGGGAAAACAAACAAACAAAAACACCACACACATAGAACCACAGTTCCAGCCTTCACGGTCTTAAAATTTAAAGATCCAGGGCTTCAAATCTGCTTCATGTCTTTGTTCTAATTTCACAGAAGTATCTACATTCAAAAAATTTGTATTTAATAAAATATATCTAAACAGCCTATAGTTAATATAATTAAACCCAGGTAGCAGAAGCTCAATGATATCCGGAATTGCATATGTATGTTCACAAAACATCAGGCAAAGACTCCCAAGAGTTGCGATCCAGAAGGCAGGCAAGCATCCAATCTAGAAGGCCACAGAGACTGGGCAAAAACAACCCAGCATGATGGAAACTGAAATAAGATAGATTTTCGAAAGGCAGAACAGATAATAGATAAGGCCTTAACACAGAGTACAGCCACAGTCATCCACCCACGGATAATATGATGTGTCATA
>NW_007189439.1:0-1448 GCF_000164805.1 Carlito syrichta
CTTAACTACCAACTTTACTATAATTCATATGTTTCATATGTCTAAACTTTAATTTTTATATGATCTAGTTATTGGACTTTAATACTATGCTATATCCTATTAAGCTAATACCTCATCATTAATTCTTTCATAAATCGTATAGTAACTATTACACTTGAATAATGTAGCAAAAGGAAACAAAACAGCAAGCATAGATTTATGCAGCTATGAGTGTATATGTATATATTTTATCCTAACAAGTCTACTCTAAAAATCAAATAGTAGCTGTCACACTCTTGAACAAGGAAATGCAGGGTTGCCAAGATGGCGGCCATGGGCTGAAGCAGACAGAGTTTCGGTAATTAACGAAACAAAAGAAAACGTTCTGCCTGGCTAGGGGCAGGGCGACAAAACTATCATGGTAATTTAGTTTCTAATCTTAGTCCTAGGAGAAACTGCCTTTGGGAACAAGAGCTGACTAACCAGTCTACAAGGAAATAGAAGTTTAAAAATATCTAGAAAAAAGTACAACTTAGAAGGGACAAGGTCATATAAAATAATTCTTACTGTGCAACTTTCCATCAGATGTATAGAGATTTACTTATAAATTTTACTGCCATGTATGCTCACTGGTCACTAATCACATGCCAATATCATAGGTATAACTGATCCTATGTCAGAGGCGATCTTCCAGATGGGCCTTTACAGGCCTCAGCCATGTAGCTATAGATGTTGGCTCCCAACATGAGACTTCTTGCCATTTATTCTTTTTACATTAATCTTTATTTCCATTGTGTTGTCAATGTCAGGTTTTCTTAGGTAGTGGTATTTTCTCTCTGTATTTTAAATACTAAAAAATTGAGTTTCTGGCCTACAGATTTATTTCATCTACATCATCGCTCACAAATTCAGATAGCATCGTAAAATAAACCTGTATGCCTTTATCTGAAGTACTTTTGGAGGTTGATCACATTAAACAAACTCCCTTCAAATTTAATGCAGATATCTTCACTAAAAATGCAGACCATAGGGTCATCATTGGCACACCTTTTTGTTTTGTATGCTACACTTTTAATGTTTTATACAATATAATTCAGAGGAATAAATATGTCAACAATGCACCTTAAAGATCTGGAATCCATATGTGGTCAGAAGGATTCTGCTGAGCACTGAGAGATACAAACCCATACACATTAGTGTCTTCGCTCTCAAGCTGTTTCTTTAGAGGTTTATTTGTTTTCATTAATTTCCCAATATCTTACAAATGACAGCATAGTATTTTTTAAAACTTAGTGATTCTCTGCAGTACTTATGGTGCATATTCATTCTCTTTAAAATTTGAAGATGTCTTGAAAAGGTAGTGTGTGACCTACTATATTATATATGCTGCTGGGGGAAATTCATAAAAACATAAATTTTACATAAGAAGAGACCTTAGAAATGAGCTCTGAGAGTCTGCTGTCCCTCTT
>NW_007189440.1:0-950 GCF_000164805.1 Carlito syrichta
AAGCAGAGTAGGGAGAGGGAGCCTCTGTGTTCCACAAACCACGCAAGTGTACGCATTCTAGAATTTCTGAGACTTTATTTAATAAGAAAATGTAAGCACTTTGTAAAATCTTAAGCCCATAAAGACAAAGAATGTTGCCCTATATAACTTAAAATTTTGGAAGGCGAGGACTTCAACTGATATTACTTTTTGTCCAGCTAATAATAACATAAAAATATCTACTGCAAATGTAGACAATCTTAAGAAGTTTTAAAAGGGGTCACGAGCCGGGCTTGGTGGCTCAGCCTGTAATCCCTCACCTTGGGTGACTGATGTGAGTGAATTGCCTGAGCCTGCGACTTCGAGACCTGCCTGGGCAACTTGGTGAGACCTCATCTCTACAATAAATCAAAAAATTAGCCGGGCGTGGTAGTGCACGCCTGTAGTTCCAGCTACTTGGAAGGCTGAGGCGGAAGGATCGCCGGAGCCCAGCAGGTCGAGGCTGCGGTGGCCGGGAGCGGCCACTGCACTCCAGCCTGGGTGACAGAGTGAGACTCCAACTCAAAAAATAATAAAAAATAAAAGACTATTTTGAGAAATTTACATATGAAGTAATAAATGGAATTAAAGGATAAGTCATAATTTGTAAAATTAAATCGCCCTCAGATACCAACAGTACTTTGGCAATTTTGACTTGTATTTTTAAATTTATTTTTGTCAAGGTCTTGCTCTGCCACCCAGACTGAAGGACAGTAGCACAACCACAGCTCACTGCAGCCTTGACTTCCTGGGTCTGTGCTCAGGTGATCCTTCAACCTCAGCCACCATGCCCAGTTAATTTTTTAATTTTTTTCGTAGAAAATTGGTCTCACTATATTGCCAGGCTGGTACTCAAGCAATCCTCCTGTCTCAGCCTCCTAAAATGTTGAGATTACAGGCATGATCCACTGTAATAATACTTTTCTCAAATA
>NW_007189441.1:0-695 GCF_000164805.1 Carlito syrichta
CCGTCCTAGACCCTAGAATCCCATAGTGATCCCGTCCATCCGTCCTTGACCCTAGAATCCCATGGTGACCCGTCCATCCGTCCTAGACCCTAGAATCCCACTGTGACCCCGTCCATCCGTCCTTGACCCGAAAATACCATGTAGACCCGTCCATTGATCCTTGACCTTTGAATGCCATGGTGACCCTGTCCACCCATCCTTGACCCTAGAATCCTGGGCAGACCGGTCCATCCGTCCTAGACCCTAGAATCCCACTGTGATCCCGTCCATCTGTCCTTGACCCGAGAATCCCATGGAGACCCCGTCCATCCGTCCTAGACCCTAGAGTCCCACTCTGACCCCGTCCATCTGTCCTTGACCCTGGAATTCCATGCTGACCCCGTCCATCCGTCCTTGACCCGAAAATACCATGTAGACCCGTCCATTGATCCTTGACCCTCGAATGCCAGGGTGACCCCGTCCACCCGTCCTCGACCCTAGAATCCCATGGTGACCCGTCCACCCGTCCTCGACCCTAGAATCCCACTGTGACCCCGTCCATCCGTCCTATACCCTAGAGTCCCACTCTGACCCCGTCCATCTGTCCTTGACCCTGGAATTCCATGCTGACCCCGTCCACCCGTCCTTGACCCGAGAGTCCATGTAGACGCCGTCCATCCGTCATTGTCTCTACAGACCCCTGTGATGACCCTGTC
>NW_007189442.1:0-696 GCF_000164805.1 Carlito syrichta
CGTCCTTGACCCGAAAATACCATGTAGACCCGTCCATTGATCCTTGACCTTTGAATGCCATGGTGACCCTGTCCACCCATCCTTGACCCTAGAATCCTGGGCAGACCGGTCCATCCGTCCTAGACCCTAGAATCCCACTGTGATCCCGTCCATCTGTCCTTGACCCGAGAATCCCATGGAGACCCCGTCCATCCGTCCTAGACCCTAGAGTCCCACTCTGACCCCGTCCATCTGTCCTTGACCCTGGAATTCCATGCTGACCCCGTCCATCCGTCCTTGACCCGAAAATACCATGTAGACCCGTCCATTGATCCTTGACCCTCGAATGCCAGGGTGACCCCGTCCACCCGTCCTCGACCCTAGAATCCCATGGTGACCCGTCCACCCGTCCTCGACCCTAGAATCCCACTGTGACCCCGTCCATCCGTCCTAGACCCTAGAGTCCCACTCTGACCCCGTCCATCTGTCCTTGACCCTGGAATTCCATGCTGACCCCGTCCACCCGTCCTTGACCCGAGAGTCCCATGGAGACGCCGTCCATCCGTCATTGTCTCTACAGACCCCTGTGATGACCCTGTCCAACCCCAGCCCTTGTCCCCCATCCAGTGTCTCGGGGACCAGACACACGTCTCGTCTCTCTCGGGGTCTGGGGTCACCTCTTGGGGTCGGATACGCATGACACCCACCACCCAACCC
>NW_007189443.1:0-750 GCF_000164805.1 Carlito syrichta
GAACATGATAACAAAATTTTTTTTAAAAAAACTTTTAGACCAGTGTGAACCCCAATAACCAAGAAGACAGTAGAGAGGTCATGAACACATTTTTGAAAAATGAAATAATTAAGAAGAGTTTCCAGAGGAGGAAGCCCCAATAGTCCAATGGGAAGAAGTCCAATTGCTGTGCCCAGTCCCTTGGAGGTCTTACAGTGGGTGGAAGGAAAACAAACAAACAGATGATTCCCTTCCCTCCACTCCTATGAAGAGAACCGGGCATGCAGCTGCTCTCTGGGAGACCAGAGACTCATGCTCTGAAGAAGCTGAGAGGGAGAGGCTTTGGGAGCAGGAAAACCGGGCCCAGGGCAAGAACAGAAGGATGCACAAGGTCAAAGGCATTGAATCTAATATGTCTGGGTTCCAGACTCAAGCGAAACCGACTGAACTGGAAAGCCACCCTTGTGGAGAGAGAATAGAACATTCTCCTTGGGCAGTAATGCAGGGCCCCCTCAGTGTGGTTGGCTTGCTGCCTGACCGTCCAGGAATGAAGGAATGTTCACCACACATGCACACATCCTTATGTCTCCCAGGCAGCTCTTTAAAGGAACAACTTACGGAGGTGGCAGTCCCATGAAATGTACCGGTTTTTTTTTCCTAGCAAAATGTAGAATTGTTTATTTACTCATGTTTTCTTATTGAGTATTTGTTATTTCCAGCTGTTTCCTCTTACTGATAACAACATATTGAACATCTTCTTATGTGGTATGT
>NW_007189444.1:0-1127 GCF_000164805.1 Carlito syrichta
GTCAGCATCAGTTCACCATGATATCCAGTCAGGGCTGCCGACTCTGCCAGGTGTATCTCAGGGGATCTATCCTATCTAAAGATCTGTATCTCACATGACTATAGACTAGTAAATCAGCTCTGGTTTTCAGACACTTTCTGCTTAGCTTTCTTTTAGTTTTAGAATTTGGCAAATATTTTTAAAGAGAAATTAGTCATGTACTGAGGCAAATATCTTAAAAGAAAACTGGTTTGGGGAATGGAAAATAATTTTTTCACTCTAACTTGACAGTCACCAAAATTTTTGCTGGTTTCTCTATCTCCCCTCAATGACCCACCACATGAAACAAGCCCAGATTCTCAATCTCTGGCCTACTCCCAGAATTGGCAATTTACTACAGGCTACAGATTTTCAGTTCACATCTAAAAAGACTTTCCAGTCCTGGATTTGTAGCTTCTCAGTTCTCATTGCTTCCATACTTCTCTGATACCTTTAAAAATATAACTCTGTCTGATTTTCTAGTTGTTCTTGGTGAGATCATAAGCCTACTGAAAATAATTTCTTCCATTCAGAAAGAGAAATTGTATCCCACTACTTTTGATATTTTCATTATCATTCAGTTTTTATATTTTTGACTTTCTATTTTTCATATTAATCTAAGAATATCTTAAAGTATATTTTTAAATTTCCAAATATGAGTGTTTTAAACAAATATTTTTTGCTATTGACTGTAACAATTAGAACGTGATCAGAAAAAATTTTCTTTAGATGCTATACTTTACAGTTGTTAAGACTTGTTTTTGTAGCCTGGTATGGGTCAGTATTTGTAAATATTATATTTGGTTTTAAGACAAATGACTACTCTCTAATTGTTGAATCTCTGAAATTGAGAGCATTATGCTGCTCATAATTTTAATTTTAAAACTTTTGGGGAATCTTTTTCAGTTTCTGATGATATAATACTGGAGTCTTTCAATACAATGATGAATGTATCAATCCCCTTTTGGATGTATACATTTTAAAAATATATATTTTCCCAGTAGATTATTTGGTTTATATATTTTCTCTTCCTGATGAGATAAACCTTTTACCATTAGTTGGGCCTGTTATGATGATATGCTCATGCCTTCAGTCTATTTTGTCTAATA
>NW_007189445.1:0-797 GCF_000164805.1 Carlito syrichta
AACTAGTTAGCTAGCTGACTTAACTAACAGAATTAAATAGTTAACCAACTATTTAACTAGCTGAATAACCAGCTGACTTAACTAATTAGTTAACTAGTTAAGGAGAAGACTTGAGTAGCTGACTTTAATAGTTACCTAACTAGTGAGCTAGCTCACTTAGCTAGCTGACTTAAGTAGCTAGATGGCTAGCTAGCTGACTTAGCTAGCTGACAACTAGTTGGCTAATGAGACAGCTAGGTGAATTAACGAGATGGTTAATAAGTTATATAACCTTTTTAACTAGTTGGTAATCAAGTTACATAGCTGACTTAACTAGTTGGTTAACGAGTTAACAAGGTGACAACTTGTTGGCTGACAAGCCGGCTGACTAGTTAGCTGGTTTAACACGTTGGCTGACTACTTGACCGACTTGTTAGCTGGTTTAACAAGCTGGCTGACTACTCGGCCATGTATTTAGCTGGATTAACTAGTTGACTGACGAATTGACCCTCTAGTTAGCTCAGTTCAGTAGTTGGCTGGCTAGTTTGCTGACCTAACTAGTAGGCCGACTAGTTGGCTGACTAATTAGCTGACCTAAATTGTCAGCTGACAAGTTGGTCCACTAGTCGGTCAATTGGATAGCTGATTTAACTAGTGGTCAGCTACTAGGCCTACTGGTTAGCCGCCTTAATAGTCAACTGGCTAGTGAGACAACAGGTGAGCTGACTTAACCCAATCAGCCGGCGAGCAAGTCGACTGGTCAGCTGAATTAACTAGTCTGTCAGTGAGCCATCCTACGCATGCTCTGCCATAACTTG
>NW_007189446.1:0-968 GCF_000164805.1 Carlito syrichta
TTCAAAGACTTCCCGAAGAAGGGCATTCAAGCTGCACTTGGAAGGTAGACTGACTATGTGAAGGTAACATGTTTATAGGTAGGTATACAAGAATGGGAGAAGGAAGAGACTCATGTCAGGGCGGTCTTATTTAGAAAGCTCTTGAATGCAGGTAGGCACGTATGTGTCTGCACTGGGTTCTGTCAGGGAAATAGGGATAAAGATTATTCTTTATTTTCCCAAAGATTATTATTTTTTGTGGAGTAAGGAAACTCTTTTAAGTGGGGGTGGGACGTGATCATTATGGCAACAGCGCAGTGTCTGGTGGACGAGTAAGAGGGTGTTAGAAATTGTGAAGAAGTGAAAAGATCCACACCCCACTTCCTGTCGCTGATTATTTTTTCCTCCTCATTGACTAAGCTCATTAGTGCCCCAGGTTGAAACAAAATGTAAGTACAAGCTGGAGTTGTTTGTTTAGCCTATACGTTCATTCACATATTTGCAAACATTTACTGATGCCTGCCGGTGTCTGACTTTGTACCTCTAAACAGTGGGCTGTGCAAATCAGTGTTTGTGATAATTTTGCAATGCTGATTTTGCACACCTGAAATGAGATGCCAATGAAAACAATGCTGGCGAGTAAAACTTAGCTGCCCTCATGGGAAAGAGATATATTTCATTTGGAAAATGTTGATTTCGTTTTGCCCTGCTCGGTAACAGTTAGATATCCAGAGATGATTACTGATAAGAAGTTGTCACAAACACTGACAACTATTGAGGTGTGTGCTTCTTGTAAACAACTCCATGAGCTGGGTGGGGAGCATGCATTGTTTTATTGTTGCCACCTTAGTTTCTGATGTGTCATTTATTCCTTTTTCTTCTTCCTGGACCTACACACACCACTCCCTGCAGCTGTAGCATCCTTGAATGACTTAGGGCACAGATTTTGCCTTGCTTGAAACCAGACTACATGGCCGACTTCAAATTTT
>NW_007189447.1:0-932 GCF_000164805.1 Carlito syrichta
CAGTGTGACAGGTCCAGTGAGGACATACCAACCTGGCGCAAATTGACCTTGATAGACTTAGAGCAAATCTTGGAAGAATTTGACCTCGGCCTGACTTGGCCCACGGGAGTGAAGAGAAGCTGTGCTGAGCTAAGACTCCTGTCCTGGACCACAGGTAGGGCTCCATCAGTCCCTCCACTGAGCCACAGTGAACTCAGGGCAAGACATGCTAGATCTCCAAAGAACAGGTCAACCTCTGGCACTATGGGTGCATCTGCATGAACAAGCTTGTGCCCAGGGGAGGCCTGAAGCTCAGAGACAAGAAGATAGGACTGGGGCATATAATGGATGGCAGACCAGGAGATACTCCTGGTTCTTTGGAGCACAGCCAACAAGTCTTAGGGAGATGCCCTTTTGTGTGGGAGAAGGGTCCCTGGGGCTCCCAGTCAATTCTCCCAGTGGACAATCTTTCTCCAGATTTATACTCTCTGGTTGACAGAATCCTGATGTGACAGGTCAGCTGCCTTTTCCACAAAGAATTGCTTTTCCCAAACTCGATGTTGAGTATTCAGAGGGGAACATGGTGGAACAGTGGAGAGTTAAGGATGCCATCTCCTTGATTCCCAGGTGCTGACAACGATCAGAGGTACTACGAATTTAATCACAGTGTTTTTCTGGAATGCATCTGATACTCAGGAGTTTAATGCCAGCAGTGCTGCCTAGACTCACCCTAACTTCAGAATTTTTTTTTTTTATAACACCTGAGCACTCAGGAAATACTGCATGTGTTGGGAGTCAGCCATGGAGGCCCACTGAGCATTAGGGATCAGAAAGGGCTGTTGACACTGAGACCACTAGGATGCATTTGGGAGCTATTTGACCCCATTTACTCCCCCTTTCTACTCAGCACTAACCAGATTAAGTTCCTGTGAGCTCAAAACATAAAAACTAGC
>NW_007189448.1:0-840 GCF_000164805.1 Carlito syrichta
TCCAAAGAACAGGTCAACCTCTGGCACTATGGGTGCATCTTCATGAACAAGCTTGTGCCCAGGGGAGGCCTGAAGCTCAGAGACAAGAAGATAGGACTGGGGCATATAATGGATGGCAGACCAGGAGATACTCCTGGTTCTTTGGAGCACAGCCAACAAGTCTTAGGGAGATGCCCTTTTGTGTGGGAGAAGGGTCCCTGGGGCTCCCAGTCAATTCTCCCAGTGGACAATCTTTCTCCAGATTTGTACTCTCTGGTTGACAGAATCCTGATGTGACAGGTCAGCTGCCTTTTCCACAAAGAATTGCTTTTCCCAAACTCGATGTTGAGTATTCAGAGGGGAACATGGTGGAACAGTGGAGAGTTAAGGATGCCATCTCCTTGATTCCCAAGTGCTGACAACGATCAGAGGTATTACGAATTTAATCACAGTGTTTTTCTGGAATGCATCTGATACTCAGGAGTTTAATGCCAGCAGTGCTGCCTAGATTCACCCTAACTTCAGAATTTTTTTTTTATAACACCTGAGCACTCAGGAAATACTGCATGTGTTGGGAGTTAGCCATGGAGGCCCACTGAGCATTAGGGATCAGAAAGGGCTGTTGACACTGAGACCACTAGGATGCATTTGGGAGCTATTTGACCCCATTTACTCCCCCTTTCTACTCAGCACTAACCAGATTAAGTTCCTGTGAGCTCAAAACATAAAAACTAGCCAGGCTCAGTGGCTCAGCCTGTAATCCCAGTGTTTGGGAGGCTGAGGTGAGTGGATTGCCTGAGCCCGCACGTTCGAGACCCACCTGGGCAACTTGGTGAGACCTCATCTCTACAATAAAAAAAA
>NW_007189449.1:0-760 GCF_000164805.1 Carlito syrichta
CTTTTAAATTTATTGTAGAGATGATGTCTCGCTGCCCAGGCGGGTCTCGAACCCGCGGGCTCAGGCAATCCCCTCACCTCAGCCTCCCAAAGGAGCGGGATTACAGGCTGAGCCACCGAGTCCGGCATTTTTGCCACTTTTTAACGGGATTGTTTGTCTCTTTTTCTGAGTGTTTGATTTTCTTGTAGCTCACAGATGTTATCACGTTGTCAGATACATAGCTGGAGAATAGTCTGTCCCATTCGGGGGCTGTCTGCTTGCTATTTTGATGGTGTCTTGTATTTTGCAGAAGTTAATTCGTTTGGTACGATCCCAAGTGTCTAACATTGTTTTTAAGTTATGGGTATTGAGGGAGCTGAAGAGAGTAGCTGCCGGTTCCAGTTTTCATAAAGGAGTCTCCTGTGTTTCTGTGATGATTATAATTTGTTGTTTTACGTTTAGCTCTTTGATCCATTGAGAGTTAATGTGTATGGTGATAACGAGGGGTCCTGTTTGAATCTTGTTCATGTAGTCAGACTTTTCCCAGCAACATGTACTGAATAGGTTCTCCATTCCCCAGTGGTCCTGGAGGTTCCTTCAAAGATGAGTTCGGTGAGAATTTGAGGATTTCACTCTCTGTCCTGACCCATCAGCCTATGGACCTTTTCCAGTAGCAATACCAGGCTGTTTTGATTATTGTAAACGTATACTAAAGTTTCAAATGCGGAAGTGAGAGTTCCTGCTGTGTATCTTTTGATAAGATTCTTTCGGCTCTTCATGA
>NW_007189450.1:0-730 GCF_000164805.1 Carlito syrichta
CCCAGCTTCACGAGTGGCTGGAATGTCAGGCGTGTGCCACCATGCTCAGCTCATTTTTTGGCTTCTAAAGATGCCCGAATTGGTCTCGAACCCAGGGGCTCAGGTCATCCTCTCGTCTTGGCCTCCCAGAGCACAAGGATGACAGGCGTGAGCCCCTGCGACTGGCCTACACACCCCTCTCAAGGTGCCATTGTTAGGCCTGCTCCCTTCTGAACACCAGGGGCCTGGAGAGTGTGACTAGAGTCACCCACTGAGACTTCCTCAGGTGGAGCACCTGGCACAGGGGCGTGTCTCCGCCTGGGCGCCCACTCTTTTCCCAGTGTCAACTCACATGCTCCTCCCAATGGCCACGTGCAGGAAAGGGAGGGCCTGACTCTCAAATCTTTGGGGGGGCGGGGATGGCCGGGTGTCTCACAACTGTCTCCTAGGCACTTGGGGAGGCTGAGACAGTAAGTTGGTTGAAGCCCGGGATATAGAGACCAGGCTGGATACCATAGAAAGCCCCCACCTTGACCTCAAGTAAAACTCAGAATACCTGGGTTGAGGGCAGGCCTCGGTGGTAGGATCACTTCAGGCCCAGAGTTCAAGACCAGGAAGGAAGATCAGGATGCCGACCAAATAGAAAGACTAATCACAGCAGTTTGGGAGGCCGAGGCCGAGAGGAAGGCCCAAGTTGTTGAGTTTGAGAGCAGCCAGGACTACCTTGTGAGGGAACAAAAGAGAGATAGAG
>NW_007189451.1:0-608 GCF_000164805.1 Carlito syrichta
TGTTTCCCAGTGTCAACTCACATGCTCCTCCCAATGGCCACGTTCAGGAAAAGGGAGGGCATGACTCTCAAATCTTTGGGGGGGCGGGGATGGCCGGGTGTCTCACAACTGTCTCCTAGGCACTTGGGGAGGCTGACACAGTAAGCTGGTTGAAGCCCGGGATATGGAGACCAGGCTGGATACCATAGAAAGCCCCCACCTTGACCTCAAGTAAAACTCAAAATACCTGGGTTGAGGGCAGGCCTCGGTGGGAGGATCACTTCAGGCCCAGAGTTCAAGACCAGGAAGGAAGATCAGGACGTCGACCAAATAGAAAGACTAATCACAGCAGTTTGGGAGGCCGAGGCCAAGAGGAAGGCCCAAGTTGTTGAGTTTGAGAGCAGCCAGGACTACCTTGTGAGGGAACAAAAGAGAGAGAGAGATGAAAAGGAAGAAAGGAAGGAAGAAAGAAAGAAAGAAAGAAACAAAGAAAATATGTCACTAAATAAATCCATTCTTCTGAAAAACTTCTTCTCTCAGTCCAGTCTCCCCCACCCTCCCACATACAAAAGTCCTCCAAGGTTGGCACCCTCCAGCACCAACCCCTCCCATGGCTGCCCCCACTTTGG
>NW_007189452.1:0-711 GCF_000164805.1 Carlito syrichta
AAGCAACACAGAGACAGGGCAATAAAATCGAGAAACAGTGTAAGTCAGAAAGGTAAATAACAAACGTGATCTAAACCACACAGTTACAATGATAAAATCATAAGTCAAAATGAGCGAAAGAGAGAAGTGCGAGAGGGATAACAGATATACATACCAGCTATCAGGTGAAAAACAGTCACAGGATCGGGAAGAAGTGAAGAAAGACACATAAGAAAGATTGCCTAAGGAGTACTGATAGCTACACAGACAGGTCAATAAAATCGAGAGACAGTGTAGGTCAGAAGGTCAACAACAGACGTGATCTAAACTAACAGTTACAATGATAAAATCATAAGTCAAAATAAGCGAAAGGGAGAAGTGCAAGAGGGAAAACAGATATACATACCAACTATCAGGTGAGAGAGAGACACAGGGCTGGGAAGAAGTGAAAAGACAGGTAAGAAAAATTCCCTAAAGAATACTGATAGCTAAACAGAGACAGGCCAAAAAAATCAAGAAACAGTATAAGTCAGAAGGTAAACACCAAAGGTAATCTAGACCAACAGTTTCAATGATAAAATCATAGGTCAAAATAAGCGATCAGACTAGAGTCACTTCTGTGATCTCCGATTCCAGCCTCTCCCTTTTGTTTTTTGTTGCAGCATAGGGGTGGGGCTTTGTCTCCTGTTTCACACTGTTGCCTTAGGAGCTGAGGTAGTTTGTGCTAGGTGG
>NW_007189453.1:0-888 GCF_000164805.1 Carlito syrichta
AACCTGCAACAATCTAAATGCAAAATCTTGGTGATGCTTATCAGGTCCCTGATGTATTTTTGAAGCTGCTCTGTCTTAACTCCAGCTGACAGTAATCGACGCCATGCTCCCGATGTCGCTCCACTGATCTGACCATATGCAGCTTGGGGATATAAAATCTGCGCCTCTTGGGAGGAGTATTCTCCTTGGCCCACAAACATGTCTAGATTAATCCTATTCAGTTCATCTCCTCTATTTCTTTCAGCTTGCTCTTTGCATCTGTCCCAAAAATCGGTCTTCCATAACAAATATTCTCTGCCTGACAAACATGCCTTAGCAACCATAT
The DNA here is from genome assembly GCF_000164805.1 of Carlito syrichta. Lineage (NCBI taxonomy): Eukaryota > Metazoa > Chordata > Mammalia > Primates > Tarsiidae > Carlito > Carlito syrichta. The sequence continues at coordinate 326 of NW_007189453.1, forward strand.
GCCAATTAGAGGGAGTCAAGGCCTCTTGTGAAATAGTTTCCAGTATAGCTAATGTAAATGGTGCTGTTGCTCCATATTGTGCCACAGGAGTTTTGAGGTCCTTCAGGGACTTAGGAGACAAAGTCTGATATTCGCATCTCCCTTCTCTGATCATCAAAGCCTGTAGTTTCTACTGAATAGGCATGAAATCCTTCTAAATCATCTCCCCACAGCAAGGCTGACTGAACAGTCTTCTGTAAAGGGGAGAGACACTTCCTAACATCGGGTGGCTGAGCTTGGATGGGAGCCAAGAAGGGGGAGGGTATGGATCCATGATTCACAAGCAAGGCTTTAGTGGGAGCCAATTGAGGGGCTGTTGAGACACAAGGGGTGTCCTTGCCACCTCCAGGAGAGGTCTCCTCCTTAGAAATTGAGGAATGAGTCACCATATCTTCAATATGGGCATCTCCTCTTTTGAACTCAAAGCACGACACAAAGGCACTTCCTTTTTCAAAACTGAGCACTTTCTAGCTAAAACAGTAAGCAACTCCATAAGTTGAGCAATGTATCAGAGGATAAAGAAA
>NW_007189454.1:0-1004 GCF_000164805.1 Carlito syrichta
AGGCATTTCCTTTTTCAAAACTGAGCACTTTCTAGCTAAAACAGTAAGCAACTCCATAAGTTGAGCAAATGTATCAGAGGATAAAGAAAGAGTGGCAGGCTCAGCCTCTTTCGCAGGCAGGCTAGGAGCCTTGGAAAACTTGGTCACAGAGGCTCGAGTAGCCGCAAATATCTCATCATTGTGATACTGAGAAGCGGCCTCATCCTGCTCTTGTTGAAAATCTTTACAAGGATGTCCCTTCTAGTTGTCGTGGGCAGCTAGAGCAGGAGCTGAGGGGGAATGCTGCAATGATGGAGGAGCCTGTTCTGCTCTATGAGACTCAGAAGAGGGTTCTAAGCAATCTCTTACTAGGTTCCACAGAGATAAAGCATCTACTGGCACAGCTTCAGGACCATGCACTTGATAATAATCCTTCAAACAACTACCTACTTTTCCTCAAGTAATCAGGTTAACTGTACCAGCCTCAGGAAACCAGGGACATACTTCCTCTACAAACTGTGAAAATCTATCTGTCTATCTGCAACCTTAGTTCCTCTAACTTTCAACATAGATTTCAACATCTGCACAAAGAGAGTGCATTCCTTAGAATGTAAATGTCCCATGTTTTACTCCTAAAGATTAATCCTTTCACTAGGTTACTTACTCATGAATCTCAATGCTACACACAAAAAACACTGGCCTCCATGAGGGTTCCTCTCCAGCCAATGCCAATTCCCAGTACTCAGGTCCCTGTTCAGACACCACTCTGCGGGGTCCAGCCTCCGCTGATCAGGGCCTGAGTTAGGGGAAGGGAATGAGAAAAGAAAGAGACAGAGAAACAGCAGGATTGGGAGAACTCCCTCTCAGATAGCAAGGAACAAGAGAGAGCAAATTTATTTTACCGCATGCCTCTTATATAGGACAAAAATCTCACAAAGGGGTAAACATACACACAGGATATGTTAATGTCTGAGTTAAATCACACAAGCATGTGCTTATCACAGTGACTAAACTATGTGTATCTT
>NW_007189455.1:0-732 GCF_000164805.1 Carlito syrichta
GACAGTTTTCACCACTTACTTTCTCCGAAACTTTGCAGAACGAGTCAGCTGTAAAGATGACTTTGTATGGCTCTCTTTTCAGCTGCCCAGTAATTTGTTCAACAATCAAAAGGAAGCGCTAGTTATTTGCTGCTAGCATGAAAAGTAGTTTCCCTGACTTGGATACAGGATTCATCACATTGATTTCAAATCTTCAAAGTTGCACTCCCAGAGCCCAAATCCTGACACTTGGATCTCTCAAACCTAGGAACACAGCCCAGGCAGTAGTTGGGCATTAGGTGGGAGGAGGCGCCGGCAGGAACTTGTGGTTCACCACAGGAAGTGTATCCCAAGTCAGGACACGGGAATGACATGTTCGTCCCCACCAGCTACACTGCCCTTCCCCCACATTTTCCATCCCCCTCAAGTCTCTCAGCCTGGGGTCTCCCAGGACAGCTGAAACCAGCAGCTCATCCCTTGTGCCCCACAATTCCTCCATGCCCGGGGTCAAGATGCTCCACTTTTCCCTCAAAGTCCAAAAACAACCTCCGACCCTAAGGGTGTGCTCGACTTCCCACCCTGGGCAGAAGCCACAGCATTCCACTCAGCCCTTCCTGTGTGGTGAGGCCAGGGGCGACAGGATACCCATCACCTGGCTGCCTCTGCTCACTCTGCTCTCTTCTCACCTCTCCTGGGAGGCAGCTGCCCACACACCCTGGGCAACTGAGAGGCTTGCACTGCTTCTCACCTACC
>NW_007189456.1:0-1726 GCF_000164805.1 Carlito syrichta
AGCTGCCAGTAATTTGTTCAACAATCAAAAGGAAGCCTAGTTATTTGCTGCTAGCATGAAAAGTAGTTTCCCTGACTTGGATACAGGATTCATCACATGATTTCAAATCTTCAAAGTTGCACTCCCAGAGCCCAAATCCTGACACTTGGATCTCTCAAACCTAGGAACACAGCCCAGGCAGTAGTTGGGCATTAGGTGGGAGGAGGCGCCGGCAGGAACTTGTGGTTCACCACAGGAAGTGTATCCCAAGTCAGGACACGGGAATGACACGTTCGTCCCCACCAGCTACACTGCCCTTCCCCCACATTTTCCATCCCCCTCAAGTCTCTCAGCCTGGGGTCTCCCAGGACAGCTGAAACCAGCAGCTCATCCCTTGTGCCCCACAATTCCTCCATGCCCGGGGTCAAGATGCTCCACTTTTCCCTCAAAGTCCAAAAACAACCTCCGACCCTAAGGGTGTGCTCGACTCCCCACCCTGGGCAGAAGCCACAGCATTCCACTCAGCCCTTCCTGTGTGGTGAGGCCAGGGGCGACAGGATACCCATCACCTGGCTGCCTCTGCTCACTCTGCTCCCTTCTCACCTCTCCTGGGAGGCAGCTGCCCACACACCCTGGGCAACTGAGAGGCTTGCACTGCTTCTCACCTACCTGGGGAATCAGGAGTGTCTCCTCCCCCTGCGTGCAGGCTCAGTGACGACCCCGCCCAGTCTTCCCAGCTTCACCTTCTGTGGTCGCAGCCTCAGTCCACTCAACCCGCCTGTCCCTGCTCCCCGTACTTGCAGCCTTCTGCTGGAGCACCCCTGCCCTTGCCAGCACCCCACTGAGGCCAGACTCAGCAGCCCTCCCCAGACCTCAAACTCACAGACTCCAACTGGAACCTCCTGGTCCGTCCTCTACCATGCGTGGTGCTCATGCTTGTGGCCTCCGCCAAGAGCTCTACATATTCTTGCATATTTAAATATCAGTCACCTTCAAGGTACTCAGGTTTTTTTTTTTTTTGAGTTGGAGTCTCACTTTGATGCCCAAGCTGGAGTGCAGTGGCACACTCATGGCCTCCACAGCCTTGACCTGCTGTGTGCTGGTGATCCTCCCACTGCAGCTGTCCAAGTAGCTGAAACTACAGGTGCATGCTACCACACCTGGCTTTTTGTTTGTTTGTTTGTTTACTGTAGAGACAAGGTCTTGCAAGTTGCCTGGGTTGGTCTTCAACCCGTGGAATTAGACAATTCACTTGCTCTGACCTCCCAAAGTGCTGGGACTACAGGCTGAACCACCGAGTCCGGCCAGTACTCACAGTTTGATGCAATACAACTGTCAAGACATGTATTCCACTGCTCGAAGTCATTTTTAAGTTTGATAATTGGGCTGCCTTTAAGTACTTCTGTGTTTTCTGTTTCACTGTTTCCACATCAGGAAAACATTTCCCTTTGAGGACTTTTTTTCATTGAGGAAAAAAATAGTCGCTGGGGCCAAGATTAGGTGAATAGAGAGGGTGGGAGAATGGGGTTCATGGTCATAAACTGATGAACACTCCACGTGGTGTGAGCAGGTGTACTCATAAGTCACCCATCAGGAAACAGGCAAACACAGTAAAAAAAAAAAAATTCACCGAAGCTGAACACAGCCTCTTGCAACAATGTTAATTGCTAACTGATGTTGATGGGTTCCTAGGATACTTATCTAGTGGAGGAACCCCCCAAAAATAATTCTGGCTTTAAAAAAATCT
>NW_007189457.1:0-710 GCF_000164805.1 Carlito syrichta
TTTGTTTGTTTGTTTACTGTAGAGACAAGGTCTTGCAAGTTGCCTGGGTTGGTCTTCAACCCGTGGAATTAGACAATTCACTTGCTCTGACCTCCCAAAGTGCTGGGACTACAGGCTGAACCACCGAGTCCGGCCAGTACTCACAGTTTGATGCAATACAACTGTCAAGACATGTATTCCACTGCTCGAAGTCATTTTTAAGTTTGATAATTGGGCTGCCTTTAAGTACTTCTGTGTTTTCTGTTTCACCGTTTCCACATCAGGAAAACATTTCCCTTTGAGGACTTTTTTTCATTGAGGAAAAAAATAGTCGCTGGGGCCAAGATTAGGTGAATAGAGAGGGTGGGGGAATGGGGTTCATGGTCATAAACTGATGAACACTCCACGTGGTGTGAGCAGGTGTACTCATAAGTCACCCATCAGGAAACAGGCAAACACAGTAAAAAAAAAAAAAATTCACCGAAGCTGAACACAGCCTCTTGCAACAATGTTAATTGCTAACTGATGTTGATGGGTTCCTAGGATACTTATCTAGTGCAGGAACCCCCCAAAAATAATTCTGGCTTTTAAAAAAATCTTGTCATTTATGCCTTTCATGTATCCTATGTTTTTCTCATTATACTCCATTTTTTATTGAATAATGATCATTAATTTTCTCTATCAGATTTACATTTACATGCTCTGTAATTTTCATTTCATCTGTATATATT
>NW_007189458.1:0-773 GCF_000164805.1 Carlito syrichta
GACAATTCACTTGCTCTGACCTCCCAAAGTGCTGGGACTACAGGCTGAAACCACCGAGTCCGGCCAGTACTCACAGTTTGATGCAATACAACTGTCAAGACATGTATTCCACTGCTCGAAGTCATTTTTAAGTTTGATAATTGGGCTGCCTTTAAGTACTTCTGTGTTTTCTGTTTCACCGTTTCCACATCAGGAAAACATTTCCCTTTGAGGACTTTTTTTCATTGAGGAAAAAAATAGTCGCTGGGGCCAAGATTAGGTGAATAGAGAGGGTGGGGGAATGGGGTTCATGGTCATAAACTGATGAACACTCCACGTGGTGTGAGCAGGTGTACTCATAAGTCACCCATCAGGAAACAGGCAAACACAGTAAAAAAAAAAAAAAATCACCGAAGCTGAACACAGCCTCTTGCAACAATGTTAATTGCTAACTGATGTTGATGGGTTCCTAGGATACTTATCTAGTGGAGGAACCCCCCAAAAATAATTCTGGCTGTTAAAAAAATCTTGTCATTTATGCCTTTCATGTATCCTATGTTTTTCTCATTATACTCCATTCTTTATTGAATAATGATCATTAATTTCTCTATCAGATTTACATTTACATGCTCTGTAATTTTCATTTCATCTGTATATATTCTGCTCTTTCATTTATTGCTTTCATTTATTGTTTTTTTAATTGTCAAAATGTGGACATAATTTTTACATTTGGGGTTGACGAAATAACTGTATATAATTACGGTGTTATTACTTATGTCAAATTTGTACGTTTT
>NW_007189459.1:0-745 GCF_000164805.1 Carlito syrichta
GGTGTACTCATAAGTCACCCATCAGGAAACAGGCAAACACAGTAAAAAAAAAAAAAAATTCACCGAAGCTGAACACAGCCTCTTGCAACAAAGTTAATTGCTAACTGATGTTGATGGGTTCCTAGGATACTTATCTAGTGGAGGAACCCCCCAAAAATAATTCTGGTTGTTAAAAAGATCTTGTCATTTATGCCTTTCATGTATCCTATGTTTTTCTCATTATACTCCATTCTTTATTGAATAATGATCATTAATTTCTCTATCAGATTTACATTTACATGCTCTGTAATTTTCATTTCATCTGTATATATTCTGCTCTTTCATTTATTGCTTTCATTTATTGTTTTTTTAATTGTCAAAATGTGGACATAATTTTTACACTTGGGGTTGACGAAATAACTGTATATAATTACAAGTGTTATTACTTATGTCAAATTTGTACGTTTTCCAAATTCTTATCTTTGCAGCAAAATTTTAAGAAATATTCAAAACATGCAAAGTACAATGTATGAAATTGTATGAAATGTGTGAAAAGCATTAAAAGAAATGCTTGCATATCAATCATTTAATTTAGAGTACAGGATGGTGCTGAGTTCATTAAAGCTACATCTACATATTTCCTTGATACTATCTCTTGTAGTCAATGCAGAGGAACTACCATGATTGATTTTGTGTTTCTATTTTATTGCTTGTGTTTTTTCTTTCCTTTTTACAGGTCCTTAAAGAAACTAGTGTCTCAATTTAC
>NW_007189460.1:0-1267 GCF_000164805.1 Carlito syrichta
AAAAATAATTCTGGCTGTTAAAAAAATCTTGTCATTTATGCCTTTTCATGTATCCTATGTTTTTCTCATTATACTCCATTCTTTATTGAATAATGATCATTAATTTCTCTATCAGATTTACATTTACATGCTCTGTAATTTTCATTTCATCTGTATATATTCTGCTCTTTCATTTATTGCTTTCATTTATTGTTTTTTTAATTGTCAAAATGTGGACATAATTTTTACATTTGGGGTTGACGAAATAACTGTATATAATTACAAGTGTTATTACTTATGTCAAATTTGTACGTTTTCCAAATTCTTATCTTTGCAGCAAAATTTTAAGAAATATTCAAAACATGCAAAGTACAATGTATGAAATTGTATGAAATGTGTGAAAAGCATTAAAAGAAATGCTTGCATATCAATCATTTAATTTAGAGTACAGGATGGTGCTGAGTTCATTAAGGCTACATCTACATATTTCCTTGATACTATCTCTTGTAGTCAATGCAGAGGAAACTACCATGATTGATTTTGTGTTTCTATTTTATTGCTTGTGTTTTTTCTTTCCTTTTTACAGGTCCTTAAAGAAACTAGTGTCTCAATTTACATATTTAAACTACATTCTTCTGTGACTTGGTGAGATGTATTCATGTTAATACATCTGGTTCTAGTTTGTTTCCTTTTACAGCTGTGTGGTGATTTATTTTATTAGTACACTACAGTATTTTGATCTATTTGTGGGTTGATAGACAATAGAGCCTTTTCATAAAAGTAAATCATTTGTAAACAACCTTATACATGTGACCTGGTGAACATTGTCAAAACTTTCTCAAAGACATCACTGACACTTAATGTTGCAGCTTTATTCATTTATTCTAGTATAGTAGAAATAAAATCACATTTCATGTGATTAAATCTGCAAATCATTGAGTGTGTATAAAGTTGAGTTTTCCAATTCATGAGTCCATTTATTTTTCTTTTGTTGTGAAATACCCATCTGTCTTTTGCTTACACTTTAACTGTATTTTATATTAAAGATTTATAAATCTTTCATATATATAGTTCATATGAAGGCTTTGTCAATTATTTGTATCCCAATTGTGTTTTCCTAAGCATATAATTTAATTTCAAATTATTTGAATTTAACTTTCTTATTTCTCTGAGTTCACAAATATATTTTTTAAGGTATTTTACCTTTTAAAATAAATTTATAATGGCCCTCACAGTAATGTCAGAAAATGAACTTTCAAAACCTTTACTTTGGTATTTTAAAGTGAAG
>NW_007189461.1:0-670 GCF_000164805.1 Carlito syrichta
ATTTTACTGTGACTGACTCTGACTTTAAAGGAAATCCATGAGCATAGAAATATATAAAACATGAAATGCAGTTATTTCTAGGCAGAGTTATTATTCAAGTTATATAAAAACCACATAAAAGCAAAATTGGTAGCACACACATATGTGTACTTTTCATGCCTCTATTATTTGTTACACTAGAAATGGGACATCGGATATCCTACTATATTTATTCTAAGTTCACATTAACATATTATAAACAGTTTGACTGGTTTTCACTTGCATATTAAGTGTGAACATTTTTTTATTCATTATTATTTTTTGAGTTGGAGTCTCACTTTGTCGCCCAGACTGGAGTGCAGTGGCCGCTCCCGGCTACTGCAGCCTCACCTGCTGGGCTCCAGCGATCCTTCCGCCTCAGCCTTCTAAGTAGCTGGAACTATAGGCGCGCGCTACCACGCCCCGCTGATTTTTTTTTTCTTTTTTACTTTATTGTAGAGATGAGGTCTTGTCACGTTGCCCAGGAGGGTCTCGAACCCACGGGCTCAGGCAATCAACTCACCTCAGCTTCCCCAAAACGCGGGATTACAGGCTGAGCCACTGAGCCCAGCTTTCTCAATGTATTTTTAAAAGTTGTAAGATCTCAGATAACCAGAGAACTTACCATACTAAATTTCAACTTTCTTTTTTT
>NW_007189462.1:0-774 GCF_000164805.1 Carlito syrichta
TAGAAATGGGACATCGGATATCTACTATATTATCTAAGTTCACATTAACATATTATAAACAGTTTGACTGGTTTCACTTGCATATTAAGTGTGAACATTTTTTTATTCATTATTATTTTTGAGTTGGAGTCTCACTTTGTCGCCCAGACTGGAGTGCAGTGGCCGCTCCCGGCTACTGCAGCCTCACCTGCTGGGCTCCAGCGATCCTTCCGCCTCAGCCTTCTAGGTAGCTGGAACTATAGGCGCGCGCTACCACGCCGGCTGATTTTTTTTTTCTTTTTTACTTTATTGTAGAGATGAGGTCTTGTCACGTTGCCCAGGAGGGTCTCGAACCCACGGGCTCAGGCAATCAACTCACCTCAGCTTCCCCAAAACGCGGGATTACAGGCTGAGCCACTGAGCCCAGCTTTCTCAATGTATTTTTAAAAGTTGTAAGATCTCAGATAACCAGAGAACTTACCATACTAAATTTCAACTTTCTTTTTTTTTTTTTGCGTTGGAGTCTCACTCTGTCGCCCAGACTGGAGTGCAGTGTCCGCTCCCGGCCACCGCAGCCTTGACCTGCTAGGCTCCAGCAATCCTTCCGCCTCAGTCTTCCAAGTAGCCGGTATTACAGGCATGCGCTACCATGTCCGGCTGATTTTTTGATTTATTGTAGAGATGAGGTCTCGCTGCCCAGGTGGGTCTCGAACCCGCGGGCTCAATCCACTCACCTCAGCCTCCCAAAGGCGTGGGATTACAGGGTGAGCCTCCGAGCCCGGCTAACTACTTTTT
>NW_007189463.1:0-821 GCF_000164805.1 Carlito syrichta
ATATCCCTTAAAACATGTATATATTTTTGCCCCCCCCACCCCAGTATGTACTTGAATACAGGCTGTAAGCTTTGCAAAAGCTAGTTTCTTCTTAGATTAATTAGGTGGGTGCCAAAAAGAAACAGGTAATTTAAGGGACAAGAAAGCATTTTAAGAAAGTCTCCAACAGTCAAGTTCTCGTCATGAACAAACATGTCACAAGCTTACAGTGTTCCAACATATTACAAAAAGATTTGTGAGGTGTAGACGCGTTCACCCTTACGTGATGACAGACACTCCCATGCATGGACAGAAAGATTTACAAAAACACACTGCTCTGCACAGTGCAGACCCCTCTGATAAGACTTTAAATCTTCCCAGAGGGAAGCACACTGGGGTGAGGGGTTGAATGCAGCTTATTTTATTTAGCTTCTTATGTTAACAGATTAGAGAGCACCATAGCTCAGTTAGGTTCAAGCCACCCAGAAGTGACTACAGATTCAATGAGGCTTTGAACAACCTGGCAGGGAACCAGTGGCATTCACTCTTTCTTCCTCTTTGTAGACAATAACAAAGTAGCTACCAGAAGCATGCCAGAGCTTATTCCAGGTAAAAATGCCAAGAAGCAGTGATAACATTTTTTTCTTACGTTTGTTATTAATTGTTCATTAAAGATGGAGTCTTGCTCTGTCACCCAAATTGAGGTGCAGTGGTGTGATCACACTCCCTGCAGGCTCAACTCCTTGGCTCCAACCATCTTCCTGCCTTAGCCTCTCCAGTAGCTGGGCTAAGGGCTTATGCCATCACGTCCACTATTTTTTTTAATTGTGTAGGGACAGAGT
>NW_007189464.1:0-788 GCF_000164805.1 Carlito syrichta
ACTTTGTGGAACAAAAATTGCATATGGGGCTAAATAACTGTATTCTTCTAAGGCAACAACTAAAAAATAAGTTGTTATATGAGCTGACCCTTGTACAAGACAGGAGAGCCTGCAATGTTTGAGAGCATCTCACATGAGTTTTTATTTTTTTTATTTTTTTTATTTTTGAGTTGGAGTCTCACTCTGTCGCCCAGACTGGAGTGCAGTGGCTGCTCCTGGCCACCGCAGCCTCGACCTGCTGGCCTCCAGCAATCCTTCCGCCTCAGCCTTCCGAGTAGCCGGAATTACAGGCGCGCGCTACCACACCTGGCTAATTTTTTGATTTTTATTGTAGAGATGAGGTCTCGCCTGCCCAGGCGGGTCTTGAACCTGCGGGCTCAGGCAGTCCACTCACCTCAGCCTCCCAAAGGCGCGGGATTACAGGCTGAGCCACCGAGTCCGGCATCACATTATTTTTTAAAGAATACTTTTTATTGTTATCTACTGGTCAATTATGTAAAATCTAAATGCATGCATTTACTTTTTTCTTTTTTTTGAGTTTGAGTCTCAGTCCATCACCCTCCCCTAGCAGTTTCCCTCAACTGCCAATCCCACTCCCCTTCCCTGACAGCTTCCCATTATTCCCAAACACTTTCTCATATTATTATGTGAAAGGTACCTGTAGAAACCTAGAAGAAAGTTATCTTATTATTAGCTTTTTTTTTTTATCTCAGTGTAACGATTAGCAAGCATTCAGACATTCGCTTCAGACAAACAGCAGCCTAACCCATCCCCCCTAGGCATATCTC
>NW_007189465.1:0-733 GCF_000164805.1 Carlito syrichta
CTCTTTCTCTCTCTAATTTATTTTTAAATAACTTTTTTTCTTAATCTTTTTGTGAGTCGCAATTATTTGCTATTTACTCGGATCTCTGGGTTGCCGGAACGCACCTCCGGTTTGCCAGCCCCGCCAGTGCTGCGCGCCTCCCTGCATCTCTCGACCCTCACCCGGTCCGTCCGTTCCCTAACATTTTTAGAGGTTCCACCGAGTCCGAGATCTCTCTCTCTCTCTCTCTCTCTCTCTCATATCTGGTGGCCCTCTGTGGACTGTGTTGGAACCTGGTGGCAATTGAAGGCTCTAGCTGAGGCTACACTTCAGCATGCAGCTCCAGGGAAAGACTTCAGACCGCTGTGGCCTGACTGGGTGAGGCACTAAGGTTAAATCTTTGCTTCCTTCTAGCCAAGATTTCGGAGTTTCCCCGTGGACCAAGCTGCATCTCGGAGGACAACTGACGGTCTCTACCTAGGGCTACTCCCTAGGGAGGCAAGAAAGTCCCCAAAGGAAAGTTCGAACCGCCAGAGCCTGTAAGGGTGGGAGACAAAGTGCTTGGTTTCTTTACTCTTTTCCTCTCTGACTGGCAAAGTAACTCCAAGAAGGACCTTGAAACTCCAACAGCTACCTTATGCCTTTCTGCGCCTTTGGTGAGTCATCCCCTTTTATTTTTCATCCACACACACATATTTGAATGTACGCTCTTGGGACCGCCCTTTGTTCGGATGGGCTTTCTGGGTCTCTCGGG